>NW_020955527.1:275250-317970 GCF_003031625.1 Empidonax traillii
ACAGTCCCACAGCACCGCCCCACGCACGACACCGCCCCACAGTGCCACAATCCCACAGCGCCGCCCCGCGGCCCCTCTGAGGTACGGCCGGAGTGGCGCGGGGGCGGCGGGAGGGCCGCTCTGTGCTGACCAAACCCTACAGGAGCAGAGCAGAGCATAGAAAGGCTTTCTGACAGCATGTGTTCGATTTTTGCCTCATCTTCTCTTTTCAGCAGATTTATTAAAGGGTTTTTCCTTTCGTCCCCAAAATTGTCCCTTTTTACTTCTTTAACAGCATCCTCCTCAGGTGCAGCTGCAGCTAGGCACTGATCGCACTGCAGGGGGAACAGGTGGAGCTCCCACAATACCGCTCTGTGAGTAAAGCCCTCGCTGCACCCAGGGCTCCCAGAAGTGCTCCCAGCAGGCAGACAGCACTCACCCACACCTGCTGGGAAGATCATTTTGGTGTTACTTCAGCAAGAACTTTTCAATACACACACAGCTCCCTGGAGCTGCACTGAGCTGATCCTTACCGGGAAGGGCGGACACAGCTGCTCCCAGGACAGACACGCTTCTCTGAATCCACGAAAACTCGCAGTTCCCAGTGTTGCTTCTGGTTTACCTTAGACAAAAACCCGAGCAGAGTTAGACACACACAAGGCTCAGGTACTGAAGCAGAGCTTCACAGCAGTGACCAGCAGGCCCAGGTGTTAATTTACAGCTATTAGTGCAAACCCAAACCCAAGAGGGCCACTGACAGCTGATGCTTCTCCTTGAAGAGAAGGCACCAGTCTGTTGCCAAAGCAGCAGTGGTAACCCTGGCACTGGTCTGTTAGGCAACATCAGAGAGGCAGTTTCTCCATTTTCTTCAGAAAAAAGTGCTACTGAATTTAGTAACATTGCAACAACACCTACAGCCAAAAACTTCAACAAAACTGCAGTTTAATTTCAGAAAATGTGTTAAAATATATATATATTTGTACATCAATTTGACACACTGTGTTAGTTTACACAAATGATGGTCTTTCTTGAAACTGTATTTATGAAATGTACATTTTTAATTTAAATACTCAGTATACACTGCACTTAATCTGCATGTTGCATTTATTAAATACATTAAAATCTGCAATGTAACAAAACGTTTTCTGCATACGAAATTCAAAACACCATTTTAAATGAACAAAAGATGGCTCACTTCATTTATTTGTTTTAACAACTAGTGCCTAGCACACTAGCTCAGCTCCACCAACACCAGCTGTTCTTTCTCTTTATTGACATTGTTCACAGACTAGTACATATTACACTAAGAGTGCTGGATAAAAACATGAGGTACGAAAGTGGTTCAAAGATTACAGGTCATGCAGATCATGCGAGACAGCAAAGAAAGTCGTGAATGAGAAAACACTAAATAAAAATACATAGAGAATGTGCATTATAAAATAAAAAACAACAAAACAAAACAAACAAAAAAACCTCAATTACACAGCTTTGCTTCTTTGGTTACAAAGTAGGTTGAACAATTTCACAGCTTTTTATTCCCACCCAAAAAAAAACCAAACCAAAAACGAAATGTCAAAAAGCAGAGGAATCGTGGCCCTTTCTCTCTATTAGAAAGTAGAAACAGAAATGAGCAAAGTTTTCTTCATCAAAATAGCCCATCACTTATTTATTATATCACAAGGACTGGTGACTACCTGTACAGATGCACTACGGTCTTCATACTTACACTCTATACAAAATTTACATTCAAGCTGGATCTTTACTACCGTAAATAAATACCAAAGGTCAATTGCCATTAGTGTTAGAAATATGCCAGGGTTCTTTGTTCAATTATTGCCTAGACATTGTATCTATTAACGCAATCCCATCTATCATTTTACCCATACAGACATTTATTAAAAAAAAAAAAAATTTTAAAAAGTTCTGTGACATTGTTCATGTACATTATGAAAATAGCAGCCCTGTAATAAATAAAACAAATAAATGAAACTAACGTAGGCAAATGTTACTTATATGAAAAGAACAGTGGCTCTGAAGAGGAATTGTTGCTCCTTACCAGACAGCAAGGCTCAAAGCAACCCAGGGGCAACGGGAACCTTGGAGAGCCACCCAAGCTCTGAGAGCCCTCCCTCCCTCCCTCCCTCCCTCCCTGCCGCAGCTCAGGGAGGATCCGGGCTCAGGGACTCCCCCTGGACCTCCCGCACTCAGCAGGGCCCTGGGGGCCAGCGCCGGGGGGTGATTGTCTAATACTGCAAAGGCCAAACACAGACAAGCGGCTGCTCTCGCTGGCTGAGGCGCCGGTGGCACTGGGGCTCACGCGGAGGACACGTTGGGCTGCGGCGGCTGCGCGGGTGGCGGGGGCTGCGCCGCGGAGGTGCTGCTGGGGGGGCCCTGCTGGCTGGAGAGCTGGGATAACTGATCGTTGTTGGACAGGGATTTCAACAGTGCGTTTTCTCGTTCAAGTAAAGAGTTTCTTTCAACTAATTCCTTTATTTGTTCCTTCAGGACTTCCACTTCTTCTCTCACTGCGTACATCAAATGGCTTTTCACAAGATCCTGCAGAGAACAAGCGGACAGTTACATCAAGGGAAAGAACGGTTTCCTTCACCCCAGCCCCAGAATTTACTGTTACTGCTTTCACTGCAGTAAGCCTGGAAAAAACAAAGCACTGTCCCTAAAAAATATATGAATAAATCAGCCTTCAAGCACAAACAAGCCAGCCCTTTTGTTCCCTTGAAGTGGCCCTGACATCAAAAGCTGTGTTTCCAGCACTCCGGGTCACCTCGGTTACATGGAACACAAGGACTAGAATTACATCCCAGCTTCTCTGCAGGAAAGCACCAGCTCTGAAGCTGTGACGTGGGGGTCGTGGTTTGCAGTACCCAGGCCCACACACTGAGGTGTGTGAGGGCCAAGGTGTAAGAAAGCTTTTACATCAGCAGTAGCAAAAATCCAACAGCTGTAAGGGAAGCTGAGCAGTATGTTATGGATGGCACACCACACCTTCAGAAAAAATAGTGATGAACATGGCTAAAGCAACAGACTGAAATGCATTATTTATTTTCATCACCCCTTTAAGTTCAATCAGTTTGTTCACAGCAATTTGTAAGAAAATTCACTCAATAACGTTTCTGGGCCAACAGTAAAGGCAGTCATGGTTTGTGGTCATTCATAGATATACAGAACATCCATTTTTCAAATGATGGTTTCAGTCTGACCCACCTGGAGGGTCACAGAAACACAATACAGCTGGAAACAGGCTCAGTGATGAACCACATTAATCCTATTAAAAACAACTTATATTTTACTTACCATCGCCTGTTCTATTTTGTTGTCAATGGCAACAACACTCGCACCAGATGCACTGTAAATACAAGGAGAAAACAGTGAGATTTCCTGTATCACTCTGGTAAATCCACCCACCCCCAGGACTCCTGAAGATGCTGTTAACTAGAAGGCCAAAGCTCAGAGTCAAGAATTTACTGCACAATCACAGGGGTGTCCCCCCAGCTGCCCAGTACAGCTGGAGCTCTTAAGAGATGCTGCTCCTTCAGTTTATACCTCCTCAGACTGTGCTTATGACACCCATAACCACAAAAATGCACTACAATAAACACTAAACTATCTACATCAACTGCTTTGATTCCTGGTCCCATTTTCCAGCTTTCTTCACAGGGAAAATGGGGATTCACAGATATTCCTGGGATCCTTGCCTCTAGTGTTATTCCTGACAAACTCTTTTCATAAAGCAATGAAGAAAAAACCCTGTTATAATGTTTGTTCTCTGGTTTCACTCGAAGTCCACCTACCAAGTAAGAAGTTCCTGGCTCAGCCCTGCCTGTGCAGACTGTGGCAGCTGGAGGGCGAGACACGACTGGAGCCCTGACCCCGGAGCACTTCCTCGCTCCCAGAAATTCCCCCTGGATCCCATTTGACAGCTGACAAACACACAGGCTACAGTCACGTCCAGACGTGTTCCAGAGGCACACCAGTACGGCACATCCCACTGTGAGGATGTGCATTTACTGTGCCAAACAGGACCCTGCAATGCAGCTCTGAACCCCGGCTGGCAGCAATCCAGGCTAATGTCTGGGCTCTGTTTCCAAGCCAGGCCACAGGCACAGGAGCCAGTCCCTCCCGTGCAGCTCTGCAGTCGGGGTTTTGGTGGCCAGGGGTGTCCCTGCTCTCCCACGGTCCAGGATCTCTCCGTTTGGAGAGGAGCTGTAGCTCTCCCCAGGGCAGGCAGGGTACACCCCTCTCCACTTCACCCTCCCGTCCCGGGTCCCAGGGGTCCCATTTCACCCCCAGCTCTGGTCTGACCCAGGACAGCGGTTCCTGGGCTGTGACAGCCCCACCAGTGAGAGGTGCTGATAAGGGTCTCAGCCAGGCCCATGACTATCAGCAACACACAGTCACATTTAAAAGAGTTAATGTGGGGAAAATGCAAGGGTTGCAGTCCTGCTGGGAAACCCACCTTCTGGAATTACACAACACTCACCGAAACCAAGTGTTAAGAAAAGACCACTCAAGGCTTTTTACAAGTATGGCCAACACTGCTGAGCACACTGTCACAGATGTGAAACAAGGCTCAGTTCCTGAAGAACGACACTGCTCAGAGAGGCTCATTTTAACAGGTCCCACAGAACTGTCAGTGCTAGCACTGCGCACACAGGAGCACAGGGAATCAGCTTTGCGAACTGGGGGAGTAACAGCCTCTATTTCTACACTGAACCAAGCTCGTAACCCAAACCAAAAGTGATGAACTCCCATTTCACAGGAAAATTTTTCCTCTCTCATACTGTCTTCAAAGGCTCTTTCAAGCCCTGTCTATGGTAAATGTCCTCAGAATAAGAAGTATTTATAACCTGTGCCAAGGGAAGTATTCCTTCCATCTTAAATTAACATGCTTCAAACTCATCTGGCAGCGTCAGAATTGTCTGTGTTCAAGAACCACGAAATCCCTAACAACCCTTCACGGACACCACTCTGCAGGTCAGGTGAAGCAGCTCTGAAGAGGTGACAAGAGGAAAACTAAAGTAAACACCACACATGGCATGGGATCTGCTTCTCTATCTTTGCAGCACCATCACGCACCTGTCCAGTTAAACTTGGGACTGGGACTTTGTTCTTCCACCCCTTTCAAGTATTTTGCAGTGTAATTATTTAAAACATAAAGTCTACTGCACCACTCCAAGTTAAGGCACTCAAGCAGTTCCATGAGAAAGACCAGCAGCCTTCCCTCAGTGTCCTGGAACACCTGTGGCACACTGCAGAGGCACCTTTCCTGGGCTGTACCTCTCGCACTCCCAGCTCCCCTCTGCCTGTTAGATGGGTGCAGTGCTCACCATGTGGGTGTAAAAACTGTCCCTCCCCACACCGCGACTGGAATGCGCCTGAGAAATTAAATCACTGTTTTCACAAAAGTATTTTATCCCATAGCTTGAGAATGAAATTTATAGGTAAAATCTAGTCCTTATGAAAAGGCCAGGAAAAAACCAAAGTATCTGTTAATAAGTCTTTCTGGATGAGTGACTGGAATGACACGTTCTGTGAGTGCACCATCCACCACAGAGCCAATGCTTTGACTTGCAAACCCTGGAGTTAGAAGTGGAAAGACCCCATTTAGTTGTTACAATAAGAGACCGATTACTGATTGCTCGAGGAGCTACAGAAGTCTGACAATTATTGTCAAAGCTGGAAAAAAAAAAACCCTACATTAATTAATACAGAACAGATTAAGAACTGCATTAGGCTTGTCATATTTTTTTTGTAACTGCAAATCCCCCACCCCACACTGAGCTTCTGCAGCCAACCAGGAACTCAAGACACACTGTAATTCCAGGGAACAGTTCAGTTTGACTTGGACCTCTGAGTTAAGGACATGGCAATGAAGGCTCTGCCCAAAAAGATATTATATTGGTAAACCAAGTTCATGCTGAAGCCCACCAAGTACAAGACAAGATTTACAATCAGCAAAACCATCCAAGACCCCCAAGGGCAGTTTGTCATTCCCAGAGATGGACAGTAAACCCAACACTTTTCTCCGTTACACGCCAGGTAGCCAAAAGCCTATTTAGTCTGAGAAATTCTCATTGTGATGGTTAAACAAAATATTAGTGGTTTTGGCTTTACCTATTAAACTGTCTTTATCTCAGTCCATGAGTTCTCTCACTTCTCCTGTTCTGGGGGGAGGTTGTGTGAGCAGCTTTGTGGGCTCAGATGCTGGGGTTAAACCACGACTGCCCTTTGTGGCCCCAAGCGTGGGGCTGGAAGGGTTCAGGATAAGGACAGATTTGCCTGGGATGTGCTGGATTGAATGGACAGCTGTTCCAGCCTGTCCCATGCTCACCACGGGCTCTCCTCCCTGTGCTAGAGGCCATTGCCCGTTGGTGGCCACTTTTCGCTCTGGCTGCTGCCACGCTGCTCTTATCACCTCAGCGCCGTGCTGGGAGGGCTCGATAACAGCCACGGCCACGTGCCTGTGCTGGCAGGTGCCCAGGGCAGCGCTGCCACGCTGGGCAGGCTGGAGCTGCAGCTGAAGGGACTGTGACCTGTGAGGAGTGCAGAGGAGAGGAGGGGAGCAGAGACCATGGGAAGTCCACACTGGAACAGGCTCCTGACAGGACCTATAGCCCCTGGAGAAGGGAGCTCAGGCTGGAGCAGGTTTGCTGGTAGGACCTGCAACCCCACAGAACCCACACTGGAGTTCCTGAAGGACTGACCCTGCAGAAGGGCCCATGCTGGAACAGCTGAAGCCCAT
Source organism: Empidonax traillii (assembly GCF_003031625.1). Taxonomy (NCBI): domain Eukaryota; kingdom Metazoa; phylum Chordata; class Aves; order Passeriformes; family Tyrannidae; genus Empidonax; species Empidonax traillii. Next base: position 281,990 of record NW_020955527.1, read on the forward strand.
GGGAAGGTTCCCACGATGGAGGCAGGGGAGAAGGTGAGATTCCCCTGCAGCCTGTGGTGAAGACCACGATAGAGAAGGCTGCAGGACCCACCACACCACCTCTCCTGTCCCGAGTGACCACTGTGACAGATGGGACCAAAATCAGACTAAACGATCACAAGAGACATTTGTAGATGACGTATGGATATTTTGCAAGGGTGGTCGAGAGACTACAGGAATGACATCTGTGTATTTTATCAAAGGATGGGAAGGAGTGGTGGTGGTAAAGGAGGCTATACTGGATAGTGTTGGATCTGAGTGTGATATAAGTGGTATGCAGTAAAGGGCAGATGATGTGCTGTCTCAGGCTGGGTTAATTTTCTCCAGTAGGTGGTATGCAGCTGTGCTTTGGATTTGCACTGAAAAGACTGTTGATAATATAGACGTGTTTTTGTTATTGCCCAGCAGCACTTGCACAGCATCAAGGCCTTTTCTGCTTCTTATACAAAAGAGGTTAATGTCTTAATGTTAACTTGTTAATGGCCACAGGAAAACTTAACCTTCAGCATCACCTCACCTTCATGGGCACCAAGATCCATTTCAGTCATGAATCCAGCACTATGTGCACAGCTTGGTGTTTTCACCATCAGTATCTTAAATACAACTATCATCCTTCCAAGAGACACATTCTGAACTTCAAAATTCACTCCAAAGTCTAGGTAAAAAGACTAAAGATCAAACTTCAAAGGCATTTCATTCTGTAAGCTTTAAAAAAGCAGAGTGGCTCATTTTTAGAGATTCATAGACCTCAGTAACGTGTGTATTTTATGCCAGTGCTCAATGCATTAGGAATGAGAGTTACTCACAGCCCTACTTCAGCACAGTCAAGCACTAGACTAGGTAACAGCATTTCACATTTAAATGAGACTGAGATCCTACAGACTGGATGATGTGAACTAATTCTGAAGCTTTTCAGTCAATAACAAGAGCCTCATTCTGTATTTGGTTGTATTAATAATTATCTGCATACTACTGTCCCAAGGAATTTCTTAGCACTAAGTCATCCCTCAAAAGACTCACAGAATACAGGAGTTTTCTCGCTTTTTAGATACATATAAACCCTATCAAATCTTCCAGCTGATCCTGCAGAGCAGAGCACGAAGGGACACTGATGCTCTGTCCAACAGCCTCTGTAAGACAATTCCTCTAAAGCACCAGATGTGCTTTGGTTTAAGGGACAGTGGGAAAGGTGTTACACACCTTGGGGATGTCTGACAGACATCCTCCTCAAGCCAAGGAACTGCTCCCAGCTCTTCTCTTTCGCTGTTACTGCTTTCAATCAAATTATCAAACAACCTTTTTGCAAGCAATGACAAGGCACCTCAAAAAGTTCCAATTCCTTTTGCTTGCAAGTGAGCTACAAACTCAAAAGCTGAGTAACCATTTTTTCTTTCCCCTCATTGTTTATTCATTCATGAGCTACTGCAGCCAATGAACCAGCCACTCTTCATGTTTTACCACCGGTTGAGCTACTCAGTCCACCCAAAGAAATCTTTTCTGTTCTTGAAACAGTTAAGGTATGTTTGATTAGCCTCCATCCCATTAAGAGACTCTACAATGCCAGCATCCCAATGCAATCACGTATCCAGCCTGGAAAGGGTATCTGTGTGAGCACTGCAGATTTTCATTACTTTTCTTTGCCAAAGTCGTGTGAGAACGTGTGACAGTCTAAGGCAGTCAATTCGCCACCTCAGGAGTTTCCACATACATTTTATGAGTTAATTTACATTGTGAAGGTTTAATGCTTCACACATAAATGCAACAAAAACATACTGCTTTAAATTCAAGTTTACTGATAAGGGCTGTGCTTTAGGCAGACCCACCTGAAGCTGCTATGGCACTTTTACTGTGCAAAGACAATCCAGGCCCAGAAGAGTCACCAGATTCATGTGAGGATGTCAAGCAGCCACTATTCCCCTTCCCAAACCACGTGAGTTGAGAAGACCAACCCACGAGAGCTGAGTCCTTAGCAACACCTATGTGAGCACTGTGCAGGAAAACATTCCTGCTCATGTGTCAGCAACAACCAGTATCTCCCTAACATTGGTTTGAGTGTCACCAGCACTCTTCCTGCCATGGTGTGCTGGTGAAAAACAAATGCATCTTTATTCACTGGAGCAATTCAGCACTCTCCTGCTCTCTATTGCAGTAGCATGTAGTAGCTCTGTCAGCTTCAGCTGGTCCCGAGAGATGGCTGCTCATAGGAGAATAATCCATATTTGTTAGGAAAAAAACCACTGGAACTACGCAGGAAGATTTTCTGTTTACACCAAAGCCTCCTAACTCAAGCCCCTGAGGTTCTCAAACTACCTCTGACGGAGCTGCAAAATGTAATTAGAGTCCAGTGCCAGCAGGCTCCCGGTCCTGGTGCTCTGCAGCGTGCAGTGTGTCAACCCCCACATCTTATGGTGGGCAAACAAAGGGATTATGAGCAAATCACACAAGCTTATTGTTTTCACAGCGGAGATTTTTCCTTCTCAAACCAGAGATCACAAAAAGAAAGCCCCAGACCACGTTACTGTTACGCAGCTCCCAGAGCGAGCACAGACTCCCCTGTGCCCGGGGCCATCAGCTCATGCTGAGCTCACCCACAACACAACCACCTGCCCTGCTCATCCATGCCCTCAGCACTCCCTCCAAGAGCTTTTACTGAAAGTTTATAGCTGAAAGCTTCTCAGTTTCAGTCATCCAGCAGAGCAAAGCTGCCTAATATGACCTTAAAATCCATTAACTGGGGTATAAATGCAAAACCTGCTAAACCCTGTCAAAGACTTTGGAATTTGAACAGATTATAAATTTAAAACTTGCATCAATCCTGATGAATTTGACTATATCTTCTCACAACTACTTATTTTTACCACAAAGTGTTCACCAGCAAAGATGCAAGACTATTTTAAAGGCAGCCATTTACATTCTTCTACCTGAATTTGATGTTTTTCTATATACCACACTTGCAGCACTTGCTTCAGGCACCACACATAAACCTCAGATTTGTGAAGCCTGAATCTTATTCATTATCTGATTTTAGGATTTTCTGAATCAGCTTCCTCATCTTGAGACTTATTTTGAGATATGAAAATAGAGAAACAGCTAAAAGCTAGACCACAAAGTAAGCTTTTGGTCTACAAACCAGAAGTGTATTCTAAGCCCTGAAGTTTATTTCAGTGAAATAACAAAGTCCTTGAAACCTAAATACCAACTCTGTCCCATAAATACAGAAAGTGGCATCATCCAGAGCTTAAAGCAAAAACATAGGTTTGTCCAAGTTTCTTCTGGAAAAGGAAGCCATGCTTTGAAACTGAGCTAAATGCCAGCACCCCAGCACTATAAAATAACTTTAAAAAGAGCAGGATACATTAGCATTACTTATAACCTTCAGCATTGTGCAGTACACAAACTGTTGCCAAGCAAACTATTAAAGGATCCAGTTAAGCTGTGCACGTTGAGAAGCCTCTCAAGTCAAATACAGCCAGTACAGTGACAAAATGGTTATCAATAATTCAAGAGCCAAACAAAATTTACATTCTACACAGCTTGTTAAGCAGAAGTTTGTGACAAGCCAGAGCATCACAATGCATGAAGTCACTAGGGCTTCAACTTAATGCTGACAGAAAAACTCCTTCAAAATCCATAAAGTGCAGGAAAGAAACAGTTTGCAGCTACTGACAAATTAGTAATGCACCTCTGCAAGTCCCATCCATGCCAGGTAAGACTGTTGCACTTCACTGCAGTTTCTCGCCATCAGTTCAATGCTAACTTGGGAGATTTACTTCCTCCTTGTCACAGTTCACCTGTGTCCCCATCCAGCTTTACTTCAGCAAAATGAAAGTAAGCCAGAGAGCTTCCTTTCCTGGTTTTAAGATAGAAGTATCTTAGTTTTGACAAAACCGTGTTTAAATGTAATATTACCGCAACTTGATTTCTGATACAGGACTGAATGCCAAAAAGTTTCCTTTTTTTGGGAAAGGAAGCTGTAAACATTTTGGTGAAGGTTAGCTAAGAGCTGACTAACAATAAACTCTGAGCTTACACATCATGCATGATCCATGCATAATGGAAGGAGGAAGAAAAAAAGCCATGTCATACTTTAGAGTTATTGAGTTGTGCGTTTCAGAACAAATACTCCACTCCATGACTGCTTTCACCTCCTCAAGCTGCAGAAGCCCAATATGGAATTTTGAACACAAGCAGCAGTTCTGTGCAAACACAAACGCCCAGGAACTTGCATGGAGCGAAGCGGTTCATGCATACCTCAGCACGTATGCATTCCATACTCAAGCATCCATACCTATCCCAGGAGGCCTTTGACTCGTGTAACTTGTTGAAATGGAACGCTTGGTAGAATGCAGTTGACGGATTCCTATGAGATCCAAGAATCAGACAGACATATTGAAAATGGGTACGTAATAAAAATACCAAGTCTCCTAATTCAACCTGCATTGCAAAGTGAATTACCTTGTTAGGTTTAACCGATGGTCTGAAAGGCCCTACTGTTTCTACGGGTTTGCATTAAGGACACACAGATCCAAAACAAAATAGTAATTCTCCAGCCCTATGGATTTTCAGGCTATTTCAAGCTTCTCCTGTACAAAGATGACTATAAGGCCATTAATGAAATGTCTCCTGTCCTGCTGTTAATCCTGCATAGGTATAAGCTGTGCACCACCCTAATGCCAAATATACCTAAATCCAAAAGACACCCTTCATATTTTTGGTATGTCCCAAACTGTCTCTACACACAGTATCCAGTGTTTCCATCCAGCTTAACACTCAAAACAGATGAGTCCTGTGAGGGGACCTGGAAATGGGAGCTCAATATGCAACATTCAAGCTATGACAGATCAAGTTAAAACTGACAACCAGATCCGGTTAGAAATGTCAAGTGGAATGTAAACTATCCCTCACTCTGTACACAGCTGTCAGTCACCTTCCCATTTCCCATTTTCCCGAGGTACAACAGGGCAAGGGCTGATGGAGGCCCTTGGCCAAGCACTCACACAGAGCTCTCACACAGAGCTCTCACACAGCTCCACAACCCTGCTGAGCACCGGGCACTACAGCCACCTCTGTCCCCAGGGCCAAGGCCCCGGGGCAGCCCAGCCCTCCAGGCTCAGCCACGTCCACCCCACACACGGCAACTACACCCAGAGTGTTACTGGAAAATCTGTTCTCCAAAATCTCATCTGAACGCCTGTAAACGAGACGCTGCACGAAGCACAGTTAGAATTCTGCTGCCAGTGGCTGCAGCAGAACATTGTACTCAAGCTTAGAAACTCCTTTCCTTGAACAGCTCATCCTCATGGGGGCACAGCTATGTCAGCCCTAGAGAAGAATGCAACAGCATTGCTGAAAAATCTGCAGAAAAGCAAGTGTAAGCCAAATTCCTTTCTGAGCCAGCTTTTAAACCAGAAGTTTATATCAACATTAGAAGCACAGGTACCCACCCCTTCCCTAAGTTTATGGCAAGAATACTTAAAACCTGTCTTCAAGTTACTTAATTATTTCAATTAAAGTACAATTACTGTATAGTTAAAATAACAGAAGAAAGGAAATTAAAAAAAAAAATCACAGCAGCAGCACCATGACAAAACACTATCAGAAGTAACTGAATTCCCACAGCAGGTGTACACTAAAATCCTTGCAAGGATAATGGTATTTCTGCATCAACAGTGATCAGGAAGTGTCTGAGTTTTAAGTGTCTGTCACTCCTTTTCCCACCTTCACCACTGTAACCTTAAAATTTAGCTTAAAACCTGTTACAGAAGTTGCTTGATCCAAGCTGATAAATACCATGCTCTTATGCTGGTAGTACTCACATTATCCTAAGAAGCACTGCACACTTGAGTGACAACTAAATGCAAGTATAGGAAGAGCAACACAATAGCTAAAGGATATCTGTGTAGTAGAAGGACAACACAGGGAAAGCAACTGGCATCTGCAGATCAAAAGAGCATTCCTTTGCTGAAGGGAAGGATCAAGCCCAGGCTCTTCTTTAAAATGCAGCTGTCTGTCAGAAGTACCTAAAGTCTCTTTTCAGAAAGTGACTGTAAATAGATAAACTTCCAAAATAAATTTACTTGCAGCAGAGAAAGCCCTGTTGCTATTGTTAGGTATAAAAAGTGGTTTATAACGACATGGCATGTATTCCATATGGTCTATTTGTACACTGATGTACTCTTCATGCTCTAGATTTCTGTACTATTCTTAAGTAAGCATCTGAAAAGATACAGAAAAGTTTTTCGTGTTAGATTCTTATTTGTATCCCTTGGTATTGAAATTGCTTTTGCATTACTTCAGACAATTAAGAGAACCTTTTTTACTCCACAGCTGTATTTTAACAATATATTAATGGGAGTGTGCATACCTGAACAGGAAGAGCAAACCTACAGAGACAGCATAAATGATATCTCACTTGCAGGCCTGAAGTAATACAAGTGACTTTCAGACTGTTAAGGCATCTACTTTTAACCACAACAAACAGTAAAAGGCTAAAGAATGCCTAAAAACACTTTTCAGTTTGCAGAAACAACTGAGGAAGCAGCTTCCAAGAGGAGTATAATCTGGCCTGCTGCTGCTGGGCCACAGCATGCAAGTCCTGCTCATACTGAATGCAGGGACAGCCTGGAGCAGAGAAGCAGATTGGCCAGGTCTCCTCCCTGCACACAGCCAGGTCAGAGGTCAGGGCTCAGTCCCAGTCCTTGGCACACTGGCAGTGGAGCCAAGAGCCAGCCAGGAAAGGGATGGCTGTGATGCTGATCCAGAGAGGAGCACCCACCTCCCTTTCCACAGCAGGTACCCCAGCACTCTCTGCTGAGACAGACCGGGTTATTCCCAAGGGTAGAGGGGCTCGATTCCAGCCCCAAACTACAACACACAACTAGCCTAGCACACCTGAACATTCAAACTGCATCTCCAGGGGCCAAAGAGGCCTCCAAGTCTCTGTAAGCAAATCCTACAACACATACTGAATTTATTTCCTTTAAAAGCTCACGAACACCAATATTCACAACTTACTTCCGTGTTATGGTTTCTAACAGCAGTTTTCATGCAACAGATATTTGATCTAATGTTAAAGGATGAGAACTTATTCAGTTCTCTGAATGCCCGAAACATAAGCTGTCCCTTTAAAAGGGAAGTCTAAACCACATCCCAAGTATCACCTCATATTTGGAAGTGTATCCTCCCACTGCCATTCACCAGGACAATATGCCAAATACAAACATTATCCTCAAGAGCTCCTTTTGCTAGAAACCATGCCCATTAGAGCTTGCAAATCATCAAGTATACAGATAAATGCCTTTTAGTTTAAATAATGACAGTGGCTTTGGAAGAGCGGGGTATTAGCCTGACACACGGAGGCTGCTGCACAGATGCCTTTTTCCCAGCTCCTGCCTTGGAAAGGAATAGTAACGTTGTTCACAAACAAATCCACAGGCTACTGATCAACCTCAGCAACTGAGTACAAGAACAACACATGAAAAATATCACTTCTTTCCTCCAAGGAAGCAAAATAAAAAAATCATACTGGCCCCCCTCAGATAGTTCCCTGTCAATATCATGGACTTATTTTCATTAGGTTTGAGAACAGGGATGATCCAGAAGATTCAAAAGGCTGTCTTTGAAGAACACAAAGACAACACGTCAGACAATCTCTGCTCAATACCTCTGAGGAAAACCAAAGCAAAGCAGAAGCACCTATTTATTATTACCTACACAGCAGCAAACACACATGGATGGCCTTCCAAAAGCTCACATCAGCCAGTAATTCCTTCTGAAAACAATTAACAGGCCTCATATAGAAAAACACAGAGGATGTGATCGTGTTATAAAGTGAGTAGAGCTTTTAATGCCATCTTGCACAACGTTTTTGTAGGTAAGAGCACAGCTCACACTAAGAGGATCCACCGTTGGTAACTACTCCGTGCATGTGGCTCTCCAAGGGTTCAGTGGAAGTATCAGAGCTCTCCTGGGGTCTCCTCTGTGTTATGGGATACTTTAATCCACAACTCGGGCAGAGGAGCATTGACTATCTCTACACCTGCAGATGACCTGCAAGCATTCAGGACAGCAGGAATAGAATTCAGGAAGATCTTGTCTAATTGGAGCAAATAATTGGTCTGAAATAAAAAGAATGCAATTCAATAAGGATAAGAGGGCATGATGCTCTGGTAGCAATAATCAGTTGCACAAGTACAAAACATGGAATGAGTAGCTGACTGCAATCCCACAGAGAGGAACCTAAACAGGAATTAAAAAATAAAAGTCTTGCAAAGGTGTCAAACCTGTAATGCTCCTCTTTACACAGGGCATACACAGAGCCACTGAAGTCTTGCTTTTTTCAGCCTTTCTGAGCCCTTAGCTTCAATTTCATGGCCATGTTTGGATACCAGCTTTCCAGAAGGGTAGAAGCCTACTGAAATTCAGGAAGACCACTAGAAGAGATGTCACATCCCAGTCTTTTTTTTCCAGTAATCAGAATCACTAAGTAGTAAAATTATGCATTTAGAAAGAGATGAAAGCTACAGTTACAGGTTTCACATTAAGTATCTCCTATGAAAACGAAAACTTGTCCTCCTACCTGTTAAGTATAAGCATAGCACAAACATTAAGGGGTTCATTTGCAACAAAGGAAGTTTAAACTAAATGTCAGAATTGTTTTCCAGACAAACAGCAAGGGATAGAAAAGACTTCTTACAGAAGGGGTAGGATTGCCATTCTTGTCATTCTAGAGGAGATCAAACCATTATTGCTCCAAAAGATTTGAGGCACACAAGTCTCCAGATCAGTCCACAGGCCCATCTTCCATAATTCTCTGAGAACTGGAACACTGGTAACAAGAACTTTAAAGCACAAGTTATGCCTTTGAATAGGAACCTAATTTAATTACGAAACAGAAAAGAAAGTAAAGGAAGAGGCTGGTTTATACTTTGGAATCAAGTTGCCTTTCTGTTCAACTGCAAGGTTCGTCTTCTTTTGGTGCACTAAAGCACAACAAATGAATTTCTCCTTTATGCCTAAAATTTATAAAAGATTGGTGTACTTTTACTCAGAAGCATTTCAAACCCAAGGTAGTTTTCAGTTCTGTGTTTCAGTGCTCCCCAATAAAAGGCTATTTACGAGGATACTGGCTCTGACCTACAGCTGGTCTCCAAATTACAAAACTTGGCAGGGTTTATCTGGGATCCGGGCAAGGGATTTGACGATCACTTGATCACAGCTTATCAGGGAACACCCAGCACAGTTCATGGCATTTTGAGATGATGTTTACACTAGTAACAGAATTCCTTCTCCATCCCTCTCCTTTTAAATTACTTTATTTTTATCACCTTCTATTTAAAGCAGCTGCAACTTTGAATCAGCTTTCTTTCATAAGACCCAACCTACAAAACAGTAACTGGAGCACAAAGCTTTGCAGGAGAAAACTGACAGGAACCAAATGTGGGGGAGGCGATGTGGAATTAAGGAAAACGACATCTCAAGCTCTGCAGTTATATGTTTAATTGCATATTCTGTTCACATCATTCCTTAAAGCTGTTAAACTTGCAATACATATCCAGAAAAAACAGCAAGAATTCAAATCTTTAACATTCAGTTTTAGGTACATTCTAGCTACAGGTGGCAGGAAAGGCTGACTCAAAGCAGCCTGCATGGCAGTTTTTGGGACAGCAGCTCTCAAACAGCACAATGGACTTTAAAGGAGTTCACAGGCTACTACAGAATTAAAATATCATAAGAGTGCAGAGAAAGCACACTGTGTGGATCTGATCTTCACTGGGAAAAATCAACAGCAGCAGCCCATACTTTCTTCACCTTGCTCTCAAAAAGAGGATTTCAGCAAATAATCTCCAGCAGTGACTAGAAGTCTCTAAGGAGAAGGAAAGGGAGCTGACTGTCTCAAATGCACAGGGTACAAAGTTTGACAGAGGCATTTCACTGATCACTTGCCTGTCAAAATCCTGGCATCAGCCTTCCCCTGCTCTGGGGGCTTGGCTCTTTAAAAATGACGCCAGTAACATTTTTCAACTCCTATGAATGCTATTAACCTGATTTATGTAATGATCTGTTTTTAATAAGTAATATAAAAATCATAAAAAATGCTTCATTATTACCTGTGTTAGGTAGCAATCATTCACTATTTGTGAGGGAGCTTTGCTAAAGAGTTTAAATAGTGAATTCCAGTATGACTATTTGACACAAATCACAGAAGCAACAATACAAGTGCTTATCTTGTAAATCTCTTCATACTTCTGATTTCAACAGCTGCAGCTCAAAACTCTGGGGTCCAGTTCTCTTGGGTCCCAGAGATTGGTCCCCAGGCCTCAGGAACGCCGCAGACAATCCCGTAATCACAGCGGCTCGGAGGTTTCTCAGGATTCACTGACGGCCCCTTCCATCCTCTGCATGCTGTCTTCCCACCTTCCAAAGCCAGACTCAGCGCACTCCTGTCCCAGCCAGGTACCCACCACCCTCATGCTCCAGAGTGCTGATTAACACACTCCTGCTAATGAAGCACAGCTGTTCAGCGAGGGCTGTCAGTGAGGCTGAACTTTAATTACATCATCTTACAGACTGTGTGAGGACTAATCTGAGAGCTTCTGTTCTCAAATCAAAACACATAACAAGTGTAAAATTTCTCATGCAAGTGACTTGTCTTTGCACTGTGTAAAGTCAACCTTCAGTTCTTGGAGGGAGGATACAGGACAAAGTATTTCACATGAGGCACAGCTTGGCTTCAAGGCAAATAACTACAGCAGATCACATTTTCAGAGAGCAACATCTATGGCTTACAAGTTGATAATGGCAATGAAGAAAGTGTTTTTTGAGGATAAAATATTTCAGTATTTGTGGGGGGAAAAATAAGTGGATAAAACAAATTCAAGCAGACCTAAGACAAATCCCACCTGTCCTACTCCTGTGACAATGGTCAAGAATGCATCTATGAGCAAACATCTTCTTGTGCATCTTGCCAAATCTTAAAGCCAAATTACACACTTGGCTCTAAAAAAAAGACACCAGTCCCTAGGCCATGTATGGCATGGTTTATTACAGAGTATATTATAAATCTGGCTGCCTTCCCACACAGTTTACAAGGTCTTTACCACTCAAGTTTCAGGCCAGCCTGCACAGTCAGCAAGCACTCACCGCTTGGCTTATAGAGACTGGATTTTTAAAAAGACATTTGTAGGATTGGTCAAGGTGTTTACGGGCCTTGCACCCACTGAAGTGTTCTGCATAGGAGACACTCCCAGGAGTTCTCATCTACACCCCTACAGAAATAGCTGAAGCAACAGAGAAGCAACCAGGGGTTTTTAACCCTCATTTTTGACCATCACATCTTCCAGTAAATCAGGCAAATTAAACTTGATTGAGACGGCTACAAAAGCTTCAGAAACTTCACTGAAACCAGTATCTCATTTCTTATCCAACCTATACTTCTCCACGGCAACTTCACACACCCCCCACACTCATCCCCTCCCAGACGAACGGTTCAGGACTCTGCCCTCACTCAGAGGGGCTGAATGGTATCCTGGGGAGCACAAGGCAAAGTCCAGCACCTCGAGGGAGGCAGTCCCTCCCCTCTGCTGAGGCCACACCTGCAGGGCTGTGCCCTACAAACTCCACTGTGTAACCTTTAATGAGTACCAGGCAAACCTGCCAGCTGCCAGTGTGACAGACAGCTGACACCTCTGCACGGCACTAATTAGTACCTTCTCTCTGCACTGACAAAAACACTCGAGCAAACTGTTACAACACAAATGCATCCCTCCTAGCTTCAAAAAGAGAACGGACATACAAAGAAAACCTCTTGGAATAATTGTGTTTTGCACGACAAAAAAAAATTTAGACAAGCATCCAGCTGTCCTTCATGTGGCCAAGTAACTCACCTGCCCTGCCTGAGTAAAAACAGACTATCCCATAAGGCAAAGATTTACTGGTATTCACTACACATTTGTATTTATGAAATGTGAAGTTTCAAGGCGAAAGATTTTTCAAGGAGAAGAATGAAGATACAACCTTACACTGCATTTCAAGCGACCTCTTATGTCTAGAGAACCTTCTCAGAAGACAGTGGCTTTAGCAGTTACTATAAATACTTCTATCTTTGCACTTTTTCAAATACAAGAATAAAAGCAGACACCTGTGCCTGGCAATCTAGATTTATTGACTAGAACCAAACCAGCTGTACTTTGGCAGGAGTCTTAGAGCAGTTTCTTATGGAGTCTTTGCTGACACACAAAGCACTAACACTGCTTTTCACCTGCTTCTACACACACTCGCAAACACAGGCCTCCAGGAGGAGAGCTCCAACCCCTACCAGGCTCATGAGCAAGGTGAAGGAAGGGGTAATACTCAATACCAATGCCATTCAAGTACCATGTACTGGTATGTATTAGCAGAATACTTTTTTCCTGGAGGAGCACAATCAAATATGCATCTAGGGCAATACCTAAGTGATCCTGTGCCCGGTTTTGTCCTTCCATGACGAAGAAGGTCTTAAGACTGCAGTTGTACCAGCAGTTAAGTGCTCCGTGCAAATATGTGATTTAGCTGAGGTGGGAGACAGCCCTGCACAATCGGGTTCTCAACAACTCAGCTGCTGTAGCTGACAGTTCACAATTGCAGCCATTCATTAGCGTTCCTGGAATATGGCCGGAACAGCTCAAGCCAGTCAGTTATCTCTGGAAAATGATCTATACTCTGCTCCTTTTCCAACAGTCCTAGTAATATTTTGCCCCAAAAGTCTGCCAAACATGTAGGAGGTTTGAACAAGCTTTTTCAGTAACATTCTTTTAACAGAGGCAACATATTTCTTTTCCCCCAAGAGCCAAAATAAAGTTATTAAGCCAGCTGAAATATTCTGCTTGTCAGCTACTAATCTGTGTATACATGGGCAGAAAGGTGAGTAGAGAACCTGACACACACTGATCCCAAAATCTTCTCAAGTGATCTAACTGCCCTCTCTCCAAAATAATTAGTCCAGCTGCTCAAGTCCAACAAATGAAGAGTCGGAGCAATTCTGAGATCCAGTTCTACTTGTGTTTTTTCAGTATTCGTCAGGTTCCTGTTCAAAGTGGACTGCAATAACCACGTCTGCCTCGGTAAGAGTACTACTTCACCCATCCTTGAATAGTGCTGCAGTTTATACTATTTGCATCCACATTTAGAGAAGAAAAGAAAACTATGTTATGTTGTAGATATTTCATAACTTCCACACAACAAATTTCTCTTTTTAAGAGCTTAGCAATTTGGACACATCAACTGAAAAACCAGCTTTGCTTTTCAAGGAAGGTATGACATGCCAAAGGCTTTTTTCTCTTTTTTTTTTCCTTTTCTTTTTTTTTTTTTTTTTTTTTTTTTTTTTTTTTTTTTTTTTTTTTTTTTTTTTTTTTTAATTCTTTTGGATCACCTACCTACTCTCTCTTCCCTTTCAGGTAAGATATCTTGATTAATTGATTCTTCATTATTCATCAGGTCGATGCAAAAAAACCACAGTTTTATCTAGACTGCTGTCAAAGTGTACTGGACCATGGGAACAGGAAATTCAAAAGTCTTCAGGCAATGGCTTGGAAGAAACATCTATAAACACACAGTTCAATCTATCTATCTATCTGGCTACGTACCCTTACACCTCCACCCCTAACTACCCTAGGTGTAGTTTGATTTAAGACAGCAAACCCTAAGACAGGAATAATACAAAAGACCTTTTTCAGAAATATGTGAATTGACCAGCTTTTTACATCAGCCCTGTCTCATGCTTACTCTGTATTCCTGACATGCTGCTTTCAAAGAATTTCCATCGCAACTATGTTACCTTTAAAACAGTTCCTCTTCATATTCAGAAGAGTGAATGACTTTCTGGATAAATTCAGGATATTGAGAGCTATACATTACTCCCTGATGAGTCACTGTGTTAGAAGATGACTATAGGAGAATGATCTATACAAGTTTGTCAAGCTTCAAGAACATGCAAATATTTAAATATAATTGAAGGTGTCAGAAGAAATGTAGATACCTGCCTACACACTGAGCCCCCTTCCTCGGGACACTGCACATTAATAGTAAGAGAAAAATGCTTTCCACAGATTTCTAGCTCCCATGACCACCAAGTAACCTCTCTGAACCAAGCCGAGCGTTAACTTCCTGGACCTGCTGGCACAAACCATGACTCATGATGTATCAGCTCCCTTTGCACCCTATTAGCTCTATCAGTGTCAACCCCGAGCCTATTAATGATATATGAAGGTCTTCATTAACTATTTCACCACTGATTGCAGTAGATAAAGTAGCTGGGCAAAGCCCATGGGAGTAGTGGTGCAACTTAAATAGCTAGAAAGAGGAAAAAAGCAGGGGCAAGAAGAGAACAGACACTTTTACAGTAAAGCCTTCTCACGGAGTAAAGCACATAAAAACCAAGTGATAAAACGGCCTTAACAAGCTGCTGGGCTTTTATTCTCATCTTTCTTTGTCTGAAACCAGTGGAAGTCAGGCTACTGGTTGAGGGGAGCAAAGAATAAACTTGGATCTACTGGCTCTGTCTAGATCTCTGATGCTGTATGAGGTCTGGGACTACTTCAGGTGAGCTTTCAAAGCTCACAGGATCACTCCTGAAGAAAGCCATTCCCAGCTGGGAGATACTCTCCCAGCACAGGTGTGCTCCTGGCTTCCTGAGCACCCAGCATGCCGCAGTTTTATCACCCAGAGCAGAAGGTGACAAACGAGACGTGTGCGCTCCTCCTCTGATAACCACAAGCTCATTTCTCTACTGAACACCACAGCCTGCCAAAAGCTGCCTTCAGAGCCCATTTCCATTTCCTACTTGTAGTTCTCATGGTGAAGTGTCTGAAAAAGTCTCTTCAGAAATGAACAGCACATGAAGCACTGCTGCAAGCTGGCAAGTTCAACGACAAAACTAGGAAAACAGCTTTAAAAATCACTGTTCTGGATAAGAGCACCAAGAACTGCCTCACTAGAGCGCAACAAAAAGTTAGCAGCCCCCAGTTTGAGTAAGTAGGGCAAGTTTTTCCTTACCGTTACATAAAAGTGATTCACTTGTCACAGATAATCATGCTCGTTACTACAATCTATATTAAGTACTAGAAGCTATGCAAAACAAACGCAAAATGCATTCCTTTCTTTCTGACTCCTTAATCAACAGAATGATTAAGCACCAGACAAATAATCTTCTGATAAAACACTGAGCTATGAAAAGAACCCACCGGCTTGAAATCTAACCTTATTTGCACAAGGCAGTTTGTCATCCGGGTCAGCAATCCTCTTAAGGTAGGCAAACTGCGAGGAAATTTTAACTGTTTCACTTTTTCTTGTCAGTCCTTTACCACTTTAATCAGAACAAGCACAGCTCTCCAAACCATGGCTTTTCCCTGCAGAAAGGCATCACCAGTTACTCCTAGACACTAAATCTGCAGCCTGAACTCACTGGGCACCCACTCTGAGGTGTCCTCTTCAGCCTCCGCACCCCAACCTCACAGACACAGCTGCTTTACTAAAACATGTTCCAAGCAACACCGACTGTGTTACCTGAAGAGTCTGGTGCTGTCCCCAGACGAAGAAAGCCTTATAGGGAAATTCACCACAAGACCTGCTCATAATGGCCTAACTCCCATCTTTAAAAATACAAATAACCCACATGTATTTCCTTCCTCCAAACTGCAGCAATCCCAACAACAAATGTTAACGACATTCATTCAGTGCTCAAACACTGCTTTCCCTCAAAGTCTTCTCTCAGTCAATCAAGGAGTTTTGGCCATGATCCTTCAGAGCAGTCTGACATATCTGTGGGAACAGCAGCCACACACTGGAACCCTCTCTCAAGCCTTCTGATGAGTCTGCTTACACCACACACCTCTGTTACAACTCATAGCTCCAAATTACTTTCCAATAAAGAAAACTCACTGTAAGGTTGTACTTCTTCCCATGTCCACATCTTCGCCCAAGTGGTCTGTTTTCTCAACACAAAGGACCATTCTCTGTAGAGCTTTCACTGTGTAAGGACCTCTACACAAATCCATATCCAGGAGCAAGTATTTTCCCTACTGATACTATAAAGAGCCAACTCCACAGCAGGATAAAAATCAAGAATGTATGTTAAAAGCCCCAAGTTTCCCAAGATGCCTCACCTGATGGCCCTTAGACAGCAACACATACATTTAACAGCACTGCAATACAGTGGTGTTGGTAAACCCCCTTTCACCCAGCTGTCATTGGAGTGGTTTGTGATGCGTTCAGGGGAGAGAACAGCCTTCCTCACATCTCGACTCACTGGCTGCAGAAAGACAGCTTTCAGTCTTTGATTCTGAACAGTTCATACTATTTGTGCATTAAGCAGCTTTCAGGCTACTTTCCGCCCCGTTTTGTGAGAAAAGTAATTGCACTCACACCTTAAGAAGAGTAACTACAATTCACTACTTGCCTAAATACTTTGCTGTGGTTTGTGCTCTTAAAACTTCAGTGTGACTTTCTGAAAATATGAATTTCAGAGTAAAGCATTTGCCAATAACTTCAAAGGTTTTTTTTTACCCCCTTAAAAGCCCGGTTATTTTTTACGGTATTATAGAATAACGCATACCTGTCTTCATCACCATCAACAGGAATGGATATGCCAAACACAGAGCTAGCAAGACTGTTGATAGGAGTACTTGCAGGTAACTGAAGAGGATTTGCTAGAGTGTCTGGAATGGGAGGCTTCACAAGAGGTTTATTTTCAGCTATAAGAGAAAGAGGTGGCTGAGGTAGGGGTTCTGATTTTCTTCTAGTATCATCAATCTGGCCTGCTAAAGACTGGGCCTGGGTCTGAAACTGTCCGAGGTTTGCCTGAGGCAGGCTGGCGGGTGTGCTGGGCGCGCCTTGCATCATCGAGTGTCCGACCTGCTGGGGCTGGACCGCGCCGGTGCTTCTGCTGGCAGAAGGGTGGCTCGTCAGCTGGGACTGCACCAGTGTAACAGGGACGTTTGGCATAGTGACAGAAGCAGTGGTGGACACATTAGGCACACTTGTACCGGGCACGACCGCAGGCACGCTCTGAACTCCGGGGACCACGGCGTGGGGAGCACCAAGCATTCCCGACACCTGACTGCTTCCCCCCATTGGATGCTGAGTCACAGATTTCTGTTGCACAACCCCCTGCTGTCCGAGGCCCGGCTGCACACCTCCTGGTTGCGGGATGGCAGGTTGAGTAGCCTGTGCCTGGCCGCTCTGCAGCAACCCCGACCCCTGTCCGACTGCTTCACCGGGCTGTGCTGACACTCCCATCACTGGTGCTCCCACAGATGAGGGGTTTTGGCCCGTCACCTGCCCCACAGGCAGGCTGGAAGCCACAGTACTTGGAGCAGAACCTGTAGTAGCCTGCTGAACAGCTCCTTGAGACTGCATAATTGTCATGTGCTGCATGTATTCGGCCTGCCCAGGAGGCTGCGTCGGCAGTAGGTGCACCGGTGGAATCTGAGACTGAGAATAAGCAAATTGTTGAGGCTGAGTCACTGGTATGCTTGCCTGCTGCACCTGCTGCTGAGCCACAGGAACGCTCGGCTGCCCTACTGTCACATTTGGAGGTGCCATGCCTTTCCCGTTGGGTCCAGCCTGCGCACCCTGCGGATTTACCTGTGGCTGCGGTTGCTGTGGCACCATCATTTGCTGACTTACTCCCGAAGCCCCAGAAAACACAGGCTGAGCAGTACTCTGAGGCATGGCCCCACCTACGGGTTGTTGCGGCTGCTGTTGTTGCCCAATGACAAAACTAGGTTGCTGTAGAGAGGACTGGTTCATTTTCTCTGTCTGGAGTAGCTGTGACACAGCAGCCAGGGAACTGTCTGCTATAGAATCGGGGCCATGGGCTGATGCTGGCACAGCCGACACCACAACAGAACCTCCCGTGGCACCGAGGCCACTGTCCCTGTCTTGAGCAGCCTGCTCAAAAGTGCTGCTGTGCCTAATGCAATCTCCAGTCCTGCCCAGAACACCACCATCAGAGTCCCGGTCATAGTACTCCATACACGTCCATCGGCCTCGCCTGTAGGGCTCCCCAGTACCGTGGTCCAGCTTGATCACCCTGAAGCGGGAGCTGCACGCAGCAGCCGCCGTCTGAGACATGGTGCCAGGGGCAGCGGGTGCAGAGGGCCCTGTGGAAGGCAGGACAGCCTGAGCGCTGCTGCCTCCCCCCAGAGCAGCGCCAGAGGCAGCAGCTGGCAGGGGCACAGCAGAGCTCTTGGGCACAGCCCCCCCGTTGGGGGCTGCAGCCGGCCCAGCAGGGGCCACAGCCAGCTGTCCGTCCAAAAGGAGGTTGGGAGAGACGCTGCTTGGAGTTTCGGCCTCGCCCACGTTGTTGAGAGTCTCTTCGGAGGAGCTCCGCTCACAAACGTCCTCAGGGCCGTAGTCGGTGGCTCGAGAAACATCAAAGATTTCAGAGGACACGTCCTCGGTGCGGGACTCGTCCGGGTCGTCCAGGCTCTCGGTGTCCTCGGTGATGCTGCTGGCCACCTGCGCCGTGGTCACGCTGGTGATCTGGAAGCAGCTCTTCTTCTTGGCCGGCATCTTGGACATGTTTCCTCCGCGGGGAGGGGCTCGGCGGCCGCGGCGAAGCGAGCGCAGCGCCGGGCGGGCTGTCACGGCGTGCGGGCCGGGCCCCCGGCACTACCGCACATCCTCCGGCGGCTTCCTGCGGCGGGCGGGGGGCGGCGGGGCTCCTCCTCTTCCTCCCCGTCCGCAGCCCTCTTCCCGCGGCCGGGTCTCCTCCTCCTCCTCCTCCTCTTCGCCGCCGCTCCGAGCGCCCCGCGGCCCGCCCCGCGCCAGGGGCCCCGCGCCGGTCGGGCGCGGCCCAGGCGGCCCCGTCGTCCCCCCCCCCCCCCCCCCCGCTGACTCCGCGCTCTACCTGGAGACCAGCGCCAGGCGCATCCTGCTCGCAACCGGCCCGCGGGCTCGCCCCCCGGGCAAGGCCCCGCCGCGGGGCGGGCTGCCGGCGCTGCGGCGGCCCGGGCAGCGGCGCTGGGCGGGCGCGGGCGGCCCCGCTGCGCTGCGCCGGCCGCGGAGCTCCCGCAGCGCGCTCGGGCCGCGGCTCCGCTCGCCCAAGATGGGGCTCAACTTGTGCGCTGCACCCTGGGAGCGCCGCGGCCACGCCCTCGCCGCGCTGACGTCACGGCCCGGCGCAGCGCAGGGCAGCGCGCCGGGGGGGGCGGGGCAGCGCGGACAGCGGGGGGACGGTTGGGATGTGGCGCTCCGCGCCGAGCCCCCCCCGGCCCGGGGGATGGTCGCGCCCGGCCACGCGGGCCCGGCCGGAGGAGAGTGCGTGGCCCCCTCCGAGCGCCCCCCGGCGGCGGGGTGGCGGTGGGGCAGCGCTGAGCGCGGAGATGTTACCGGGATGATATTACACTGACAATAATATTGCACTGACAATAATATTGCACTGACAATAACATTACACTGACAATAACATTACACTGACAATAATATTACACTGATGATATTACACTGACAATAATATTGCACTGATGATATTACACTGACAATAATATTGCACTGATGATATTACACTGACAATAATATTACACTGACAATGATATTACACTGATGATATTACACTGACAATAATATTACAGTGATAATAATATTACACTGACGATATTACACTGACAATATTACATTGACAATATTACACTGACAATATTTCTACAAGGTTCAATTAGTGCTGAACAGTGTTCCAGTCTGCTGGGCACAAACATACTGTTATTTTTATTAAGTATCAAGCATGTACATATTCCTTTTTTCCTTCAAGGAAAACATTCGCCCAGTTAGTTAAAAGCCATTTTCCACGTGTCTCATATTTAGGTGTGTGTTAGTGCCAGCAGTGTGGGCCCCTCCCTAGTGCCCGTGTGCCTGTGCTGGTTTTTGGGACCTGGCCAGGGCAGCCGGAGCAGGCACTGGAATGGCTGTAGGCTCCTTTTCAGTGCTGCCCAGTTGCCTGACAGAAGTTTGGATAACTTGTCCCCACTCTCTCCATCACCTTCAAGACAAATTCGAGGTTACAGACTGCTGGAGAGAAGAAGGGCACAGGAAAGGGCAAATGAGTTATTTGAATGTCTAAGTAGGATTTTTGCATTTATAAAGGCCACTAACGATCCAGAGAACCACAAATAGTAGCTGCAGTATTTAGCTTCAGGCTCTTCTTAAAGTCTCATGTGACAAAGAGCACAGAAATTTCCTCTCTCCTACCCTAACAAAATTATTCTTTTTTTTCTTTGCAGTGTTCATTGTCTTATATATGGAAAATAATGGGCACTAAATCAAAAAGTAATGAAAAAGAATTTATATGACCCGAGAACTGTGAACGAATGGAAACTGTTACACACACCAAAACACACTGAAAGTGCAAGTAGGAATGAACAAATGTTATGAAATCTCATCAGATGTTGTTAGCCTGATCCTGCCCTTTTCCAGTCAATGGCAAACCCATCAAATGTCAGTGGGAGCTGTGTTTTATTTCACTGAAAGCTGTTAAAACTTGGGATGTACATTTGTACTATCTTTAGCATTTGTGTTCTTCTTCATGATGGGCACCTTTACCCGTAGACCTGGTGCTGCCCCTGGCTGTGGTGTTTGAATGGGAGTTGTTCCTTTAGCTGGGATAACGTGGCATTGTGCACACCTGAAGGGTCCGTAGATAACTGAGGGGAATGAGAGCACTCTGGAGAAATGAACACTGCTGCCTCACCAGGGGGATCTGAGATGGCCTGTTGAAAAATGAGCTATTGCCAGTCCCTTCTGGGCTCTATAAACCCCTGTGTAGTTTCCATCTGTATGATTTTGCTGTCTGTATTTACACAGTTGTTCTCAGCTTTGCTCTCTGCTGTATTTTGAACCATTTGTGATTCAGAGGCAGAGAGAAGTATGAGCAACATCTGAGCAGCAAATCCAGTTTGGGATTGTAGTATGTTCCTGATGCTGATAAAGTATGGATTTGAAAACCACCATAAGGCAACTACCACATTTTGGCAGTAGAGGTGAATTACTGCTGCAGGAGCAACACTTTTAGGGAAGGCACAAAGAAGACCTGGGTTTGGGCCATAGTTTAAAAGCCAGGAAATCAATCCTGGCTTTAGGATAAATAAGTCAGGTTGGTCCGTCTTTTCTTTCTCAGTTTGAACATGAAACAGTTTGTGAACTGTTGCTATTTAGCTAATACACCGGAACGCAGTGAAATTTAAAGACACGCAACATTTCTTCAATTTGATGTATAAATAGATTACGGCATTTTCAGCATTCCAGACTTATGATCAAGTGGAATCCAGATCAGGTTTCATTTAACCTAGTTAAGAGAGCAATGTGAATGGTTTCAGATAGCTCATGTGGAGTTCAGAAGCACATTCTCTCAGATACATTTCAAACTCATACTGAGTAAAGACTGATATCAATACTAGAGAAATTCCACATCTCTCGTGGACTTTATGTGTCCAAAATATTTCTGTTTGGCATCGGTGTATTTTAATGGACATGTCAGTAGTTCCTTGCTGGATTTGCTGGAATGTAGGTTGCTTGTTTACTTGAATAACTCTTCTTTGGACAGTAAGTAATCACTTCATATAGAAACCATTATTCGGACTTTTTACTATCTGTATCAATTATCTCTCAGTGTCAAAAGAATGAATAATGGCAGGGCATTTGTTTTTAATATGTTGTCTAAGCAAAAAAAGAATGTACACAAATTTCAGAGAGCTTGTCAGATACTTTAAATAACCCATGGCACAATTTCATCTGCAGTTATAGACTGGTTTGCAGGACTGAGTTCTAAAGTGTAGGGCCTCATGTAATATGTGTGGCATAAGAGTCAGAGGAAGCATGGAGTGTAAAGATGGTCTGTTTTTAAGATGAGAGAGCAGTTACAGAGTCGACATCAAAGCCACTGCAACTCCATAATAATAATATTTAGATGTTTATTTATAGAGACTTTCCAGGGAATCCTGATTGTTTGGAATGGTGGTGTGGGGGCTCTCTAAGCAGCTGAGACAACATGCACTTGGTTCAAGTACATGAGATCCTCAGGTTCGGGAGTGAACCTGTACCTGTGCCCCTCCCGTTTCACTTCCCACAGGCGCAGTGCCCTTTCTTCCCCTTTTACTGGCAAAGCAGAGATCAGGGCTGGATAATTAAAAGTGGGGGAAAATGGAACATGTTTAGGTTCTGAGTAATTTTTGACAGATTTATTGCTACCACATCATGTGGCATGCGGGACAGCAAGCAGCCAAAACTGGTTCCTTGGCCTTTTTTGCAAAAATGTGCTACATAAAACTTACAGTCTGCAATAGTTGCAACTTTTTTACAAAAGCACAAATAGGGGGTTTATAGTGGATAGTGGATCGATGGGTTCTCTGTCTCCACATGGAAGTTGTATGCAAAATATAGACAAAAAAGTAATATTTCTGTGGTGAATTTCTGCTTTTCTCGTCTGACTGTACAGCTTCTATCAAAGCCTGTGACTGCACCTACTGAAACACTCATGCTGTCAGACACTAAAATGATGTGGTGGATATAAACCTAAATTCTGTTCATGTAAGTCTCAGGTTTTCTGCTGTTAAAGTTTTGTCTTAAAGCATACATAGGCAATTCTGCTGAAATCCACTGAAATTGTCAGTGAAATGGAGAGATTGCTCAGCAAAACTGAAAGTGTTGGGGCAGTCAAGCAATAGTTGTTGTTTATGATGATCTGTATTTTGCATTGCTGTTATTTTCTAATGGAACACTTCCATTCTAAACATGATTAAAAAAACAGGCACAATTTGTTGTCCTTCATTAAAGCTGAAGAAGAGATCTCAGTGTATATCCAGGTATGCAAATTCAAACCACTTTCAGAGGTCTTTTGTGGGATCCTGAGAAAAATGGGAAAACAGGACATTCAGGGAAATTAATATTCTGATGCTCATCAGAGTAAACTGATGGAAGTGATACAAACTTACTTCTGGGTTAAATGAAAAATACCACAAAAAACACTACCAGAATTTCCATAATAATTACCAGTTTAATGGCAAGACCCAACAGGTTCTGCATGAGGAGTTTGATCAGTGGAATTGTCCTGTAGGTGTTAAGTAGTGTGGGAACTCTTTAGTAATGCATTGCAAAGCAGTGATATACTCAGCATTGTCATTTGGAGGAGGATTTTTTTCCTAAGTTGCACTAGAAATAAGTCACTCTGTATGAATAAACAAGACAGGAGCATGTGAGTCCATTTGACACTGGCTTTCATGATCATCAGTAGGTAAATTACACAAGAGAATTGAGAAAATATTTTGTCAGCGAGGACTATCTGTTCCTCGCTCCTGAGAGTCACCCCAGGAGGAAAGTGAGGAGCTTGTCAGCGTCAGACCACGATGTGCAGTGCAAAGGCAGACACCTTCTTTCACTTGACTCTAACAAACAACTCTTGTTTCCCCTTCTGCTTGGCAAGGTTTTATTTAATCATGCAGGGAGTCTCAGGTACAGCTGTTAATTCTACATCCTATTTATATCAACGGAATTTACCTTACATTAATGGTTGCAAAAAGTAAATAGCAATATGCTGAGAACATGGAAAACAAACAGTCTTTCTGTCTTGCCAAACCTCCATCACTGAGCACATTTTTCCTTAGTGGTTGCCGTGCTGTAGTAAACAAAGTTAAGGGCTAGGCCATTTTATTAGTAACAATTCTGTACTGATGCATAACACAATAACTTCCTTTTCCAGAGAGGAAGTTGCTGCTTTGCTGTAGTATGACATGCAAAGCCATAAAAAGGAAACAGATTTTGCTTAGGGAAAAAATGTATTGATGCTGCAAAAAAGTAGTTCTGCAGCATGAAAAACTGCAGTTCTTACATGGCTGTTTAGTTAGTGATACAATTAGAAGCACACTGTGACTTCCTTATGGGTGGATAAATTTACTTAACAGTGCAAATGTCATGTGGAATTAAGACATGATGCTGTATTGCTCTCTCCTAAAAATGTATAGAGTTCATGAACTGAAATTGTACTGGCAGGCATACATGAGATGCAGGAATCAAGCTTGAAATCCTTGTTTAAGCAGAATTCCTATTAAAATCCAGTTTGGAAATAAGTGTCAGCAAACACTTATCAGTGTCTGTTGCCATGAAAAGCTGTTTCCACTCCAGGGTGCATAGGTTCATGGATTTTCTGTCATTAAAATGCCAGTCAAGTGCAGACATTGCCACTGATTTAACTTAAACCTGAACTGGGAACAAAGCCTTTGGAATTCTCAAGCAGTTTCTGATTGGACCTGAAGTTAATATGGACAAACAAGCAGAGCATTCAAACATCACATGTGCAGTAACCTGCTGGAGCTGCAGTGGGATCAGGGATTCTCACCCTGTTCCCATGCTGGGGCATTGTACTGCAGTTTGGTTCTGGCAGGGGATGGTGCAGGGAATAAACATCACTGAATCTGGCATCAGGTTGTTGTGACTGGTTCTTTTAGCACTCAGTCAGATACCAGGAAAATGTGTCCAATGCATTTATATTAAAACCAAACATGGTTTGGAAAAATAATAGAAAATCCAGAAGTGAATCCCAGTCTCAAACTGCAAGAGTTCCTGTTAGTTCTACATTGTGGTCACAAACCTGTGAAGAAAATCTGCATTGGTTTGAGACTGGGCCACCCTGACAAAATATTTGGCAATTATTGTGGAGTATATTATCCAATGTCTCCAAGGAGATTTGCTCTGTGAAAGTATATGGACTATTTCTCTCTGAATTAGTAAATCTTAAGTTTGTCTATTCACCTCTTTTTGTTCTCTCCGTTGTTCTTTAGAGACATTTGCATCTCCCGTAGATAAGCATGGGTCCCTTGGGAATAGCTCTAAAGTGCTTTTGGAGTTATTTTACCACTTGAATAACCCTGCTCCAGGTCAGCACAAATTTGACCTCTATTTTTTTTTTTTCCCATTTTTTATATAATGTTTGAAAATAGGAAAAAAAAATCATCTTCTCTACTAAAGCGTTAGTTGGACAAGGTTTGATTATTGAACATCACGAGTGGTGAGGACTTCCCTCCATGGACAATTGTGTTTGTCCTGGCAGATACTCACACTGCAGATAACTCGCTCCAGCAGCACGTAGCAATGGATATTATGACTAATTCAGTCGTAACTGTAAGCAGTTTTATTGTGGTCTCTCCAGTACAGGAGGTTTTGGCGTTTATTCAGTATTAAGTCATACACAATTTTTGGATAGTGCAGTCATACAAAGGGAAGATCACTTAAAGAAAAAGAGAAAAGGGTTTCTTTCTGGTTTTCCTGGTCTTTCAGCTTTAGCTCTGTTGGCTGCATTATGGTGCCTGTACAAAAGCCACTTAGTTTCTCACCTTTTCCCCTCAGCAAGGCACTTGGAAGATTACAGATCTTACTGTGAATCAAGCGCTGTCTAGATCAAAGATCCCATGGGTTTTTAAAATTTCAGGACATTTCTCCACCTAATTATCTCAGAGTTGATTTTTTTCTTCTGATGGGGTGCCAGTAACAAAGGGCAGAGTTGATAGGGGGATCAGTACTGTCCTGTTCCCAGCTGACAGGTGCCCCACACACAGTGTCAGGATCCTGGCCCGTGGCAGGAGCTGTGTGCTGTGCGTGGGTTTCCAGTACCCCACAGCAGGTGCCAAGCAAGCGCTGTAGATTATGAAATAACTAATATCCCAAATTAAAAACTGTGGAAAGATTTATCAAGTTCACCACAAAACCTGCCTCAAGACTTCCTTAACTCCTTGTTTGGGGAACATTTCAAAATCATCACCATCATCATTATTTTTATGTTGTTAATTCCCAGAGCCCTATTCAAATTTGATGCATCAAAAAGAATAATTGTGTTACCCAAATAGGCCTTCAGAAATGGACTTCTTTGTTTGTTACTCAATAGCTGAAGTAATCTGTGGGTGTCTGGGCCAATACAAAAAACTGGTTATCATGTATTCAGCACCATCTCATCTGGGTACTGTGTAACCATGAGCCAAGATATGCCAGCTGGATATTGCCAAGTAAATAGCACTTAAAGGTTTGCTTTGCCTATACCAATTCTGAGCAATTCCATCCTGAATGGAAACCTCTGTATGATACAATGTTTGTTTCCTTGACCTGGGACATGCCTTTATAACCATAACTGCGTTTTGCACACAAATGTATGCCTCTGAAATTACCTGATTCTGTCTGACAAACACATGGAACCTTTCAGAATGATATATGATTTATTTATATCTTGGACCAGACTAATTTTATAAGCCTTAGGGGTATAAGCTGTAGCTTTCATCCAAAGCTCAAATTTATTTTCAATTCTGTTGATGAATTAACTGTAGTGATTTCCAAATCATAGTGCACATTATCTGGGTGGTTAAAATTTCTACAAAAAGGAGATTGTGTATTTACAAGGATAACAGTAATATTCAGAATGACATCAGTAAGGGTTATAAGAATAATTAAAAGAGTAGAGTTTAAGGGTTAATACATGACCACACAAGTGAGGAGAGGGAAAATGCATTTCCTCTGTTACGCTGTCCTCTCCCCCACTGACCGTC
This sequence comes from Empidonax traillii, assembly GCF_003031625.1. NCBI lineage: Eukaryota > Metazoa > Chordata > Aves > Passeriformes > Tyrannidae > Empidonax > Empidonax traillii. Next base: position 308,584 of record NW_020955527.1, read on the forward strand.
AGAGCTGGATGCCAGGTCAGCTCCATCACTTTAAAGTAAAAGACCTCTTCTTCTCCCCAGCTGGGCAGACACCCAGTGAGGTTGGGCACTAAGATCTTGCAGTCCCCCCCCAATACGGGCTGGTTTCTCTAGGGAGCATTTATGTGGTTTTGGTGTTACACACTGTGAGCTTGGCTGCTTCGTGCTGCGGGAAAAACAGTGTGCTGGTTCTCCTCTGCATTCTTACCTGGACATTGCTTGCACCTATTTGTTCCTTCCAGTTTGCTCTCCCAGGCAGTGCAGACAAGCCCTGAGCCCCATCCTCCCAGAGAAGGAATGATGTGTCGTCACACCTTTTGGTGACTTTGTAATGTGGAGAAACTGGATGGGGATAAGATCACGCTTGTTCTGTTCTCTGACCTTAAGGAATGTAAACCCACTGACCTCATATATCTGCTGACGTTGCCAGATGCTCTTACTCACACCACTCTGTAATTCAGCACTCTGCTTATCCCTTACCCTGCATTGTGCTGTACAGAAACCAACAGCAAGGGGTCTGACGAGCTGCCACCATTCCATGAAGAACAAAAGGTAGGCTGACCCTGATGTGAGAGTCCCTCATTCCCTCCTATGAAATAGGGGGCTGGAGCAGCACACTTCTGTGTCCTTAGGGTATTTGACTGTGCTGGACTAGACACTACCTGGCTTTACCTGGATTTCAGAAGCTGCAGCAATGTGGCTCCTGATTCACATCCGTGTTAGGCTGTAGTAGTGAGAAGAAACAAACAACTGTTCTTGTGTTTGACCTTTTAAGTGCTTTTTAGCAATGTTGGATATCCAGAGAAACCAACGTTACTTTGAAAGCTACTGTGGAAAATCACCAATGATAATATTTCCAGAGACAATTATAAACATGTAAACCAAACAAAACTGGCGCTTTCTAAATAAGCCTCTAAGGGTTGATCGCTGGCTCTGCATCACGTGCATACCAAAGGGTTCATGGAGGTGCTACCAACAGTGAACTTGTAAATACATCAAAATTAAAAAGCAGATCATAGTTATGTGCAAAACTAACACTTCTCCTTTAAGAATGACTGGTTGAGGGCTGTATGTCCCCAGGAGCAGTTATCAGCTTCAGTGAGGATGCTTGTGAGAGCAGAGGGACCTGAAGTCAAGTCCATTTTTTTTTTGCTAGTTCTAGCATAGAACCTCCTTATAAAAGTGAGAAAAATGCTCTTTATTCCTGCAAAACTTGTGGCATTGCCCCCTGTCCTGAGGGTGGGGAGTCAATGCCAGAACCTTTGCACAGCTGCTGTTGAGGAGTCAGCATAAACCCTGGCACTGCTCAATGCAAAACCAAGTTACCCCCATCCAGCACCCTTCCTCCAAAATGCAAAGGACTGTTATTGCTGGAGGAATAAGTGCCCTTTCTTAGAAAGAGAGGAATAGAATTTAGGGGGGGAAATTGAAAGGTTTGGTCATGTTCCTGCTGCAGCTACTTGAAATGCTAAGACTGAATTATTGGGAGCATGACAAAGGTCTGACAAAACCTGGCAGTTTTAATTAATGGCCTCTATTCAGCCGTCAGGATCCAGTGGTTCTGCTGACAAGACAGAGCAATGACAGATCAGTCTCCACTGACATTCTGTGTAGATGCCTTTAAGGTAGTAAAATACATGTCTAAAAACATATACTTAGTCACGTGCATAAATTTTGAAGTCTTTCACAGGTGCCCAAATTTGTATCTCAATTACAGATTTCCTTGAGCGAGACATGCAATTTAAATCCCTAAAACAAGTCAAACCTGACGCAAAAATGATTAATTATTGAACAAAAAGGCATCATCGTGACCATCTGGGGATAAAAAGAAGGGAGGAGCTTTACCATTGCAAATACAAAATTCACATTTGTAAGGTCTATTGCATGTTTGCTTTTTTTTTTTAATCAACCAGAGGAATAATGGATTTTGGAATCACTAAAATGGTTTACCACGGCTTTGTGTGCTGTTGCTCTGTTTTGCAGTGACAGAGACTTCTGCAGGAGAAAAATGTGGAATCCCAGACTAAAATCTCCCCCAATCTCCCACTGGAGAGGTAATGTCTTCAGCCTCACGTGGAAGCAGGCCTGGCCTGGCTGGGAATGCCCCTGGAATGCAGCGGGCAGCGAGAGCGAGCTGGCCCCTTTCGTGCAGGTGCCAACAGGGATTGCTGCCGGGGCTGTTGAGGGGGAGCTCAGCTGCTCAGAGCTGCCTTTGGTACGAAAGCAGAGCGTTTGCTGTGCTACACATGCATGGTGTGCACAGGGGAGTGACTGTGTCTGACCAGACTAAACCCCTCGGCGTTCTCATTGTCTCAGACAGGTGAGTTACCCTGGGCACGGTCCTGTCTCCTGTCCGTGGTGCACCTGAGAGCAGGAGTGACGAGCTCTCAGGGGCCCACGGTGCCCTCAGAGCAGCAGAGAGCACTGGCAGCTTGCAGGGTGGGCTGTGGGCAGGGAGCTGAGCATTCCCTCGCTGCAGGGAAGGTCTGGGCTCCACGGCTGGCACAGGGACCAGGACCATGCGTGACTTGCACCGCAGCTGAGCGTGCAGCCAGTGGCAGGCACACTCTTGGCAGCAAAGGGAAAGCAAGAAAGTGAACAGTGACAGAAACAAGCCTTCAGGTTGGTGCTTCAGTCTCCGTATCATCCCTGAGAGCAAATTCATATCCCCTCAGCTGATCCGTTTTTGAGATCCACAGAGCGAATCGGGTTTCCCTGCGCACACATCTGCCCTGCATGAACACCTCCTGTGTGGCTGCTGGAAGATTTGAGAGGCTCTGAGCCTGTGGCAAAAAATAGGTGGGTCTGCTTTCCCTAGTCATCATGTTCAGTATTACACATGCCATGATGATGAAGCACTATAAATCATGAGTCTGCTCACATTCACTGATAAACCAGTCATGCAAAAGGCTCATTGGAGTAGGAATTCAGCAAAAGGCATTTCACATCTGTCAGAAATAATTCAAGGGTGTGGAGTGACTCACTGGGAACTGCTTGAATAATCGACTTCATTTTCAGCAAGACAAAGCCATGAACTCCTGTCTGGCACATCAGAGGGGAATGTGTTCCCTTGGTTAAAGCCTATGTTCTAGGGACAGGTGCTAGCAAAAATACCAGAAGGAGGGATTTTTTGACGGCTACAGAATGACCACTTTTAAAATGCAGGTTTGTGTATGGCTGGATATATGGGTGTAAGACTGCAGAGCTCAGAGTAGGAAATAAAACTGAGACAGCAGGGAAGCCTTGTGCTGGTGTGTGGTCAGAAGAGTTTCTGCTGCAGTCAGGAGCAATATCTCAAGATGTGTGAATTTCCTAAATCAAAGCAGTATTGCAGGGAGCTAACAAAAAGAATTCACAACCTCAAATCAGGTGTGGGTTGGCATCAGCTCCAGAGAAAAGCCTTTTCCCACCACCAGGTCATCCTTCCCTTGGGAAGGCATATCTTCATTCTGACAACAATGGAATCTTCTCTGCCTAGACAGCCTCTGACTCCTGTGTATTTCCATCTCTCTTCCTGGGCAGGTTTCCTAAATGAAGCTTTTTTGCACAGCCAAACTTCACTGAAGTGAAGCTGTCAGCAAAGGCTTATTTACCACCATCAAGTTTTCTATCTATGCACCAACCTGCATGTGGAGAAAGGGGACTGGAGGAAACTGAAGGTAATCTGTGAGACATCTTTCCACCCAGAGCCTGGGAACACCTTCTCTACTATACAAACCCACAAACTCTTCTCGAGATATCAATTCCTATATTTTTTTTCCAGACCACAATACCACTTGAATTATTATCTGGAAACATGTTAGGTTAACAGCTTGTAAGTTTAGTTAATGGACAGTGTTATTTGAGAAGTAGATGATGCTGTGTAAACCTTAAAAATAAAGGATTAAACTAAAAATGAAAACATAAAATTTGAGAATAAAAAAATGGGAAATGAAACCAGCCTAACCTGAGCATTTTAACCTTAAGCAAGGACTCAGATATTTCCCTTGCCCTGGTAAGAAGCAAAGATGTGTGTGATAGATTAACTATTTCCTTTGGCCTTGGCCAAGCCTAAGAAGTTGCCAACCACTGCTGGTTCCCACTCATTGTGTGGAAATGAGGAGCTGGCATTTTGTCGCCACAGATCAGGCATTTCCAGCAGGTTTTTTCTTTGTGCAAGTTGTAAAATATTTCCCAAAAGTACTGGCTAGGTGACTGGATAATCTGCTCTGAATCTGTTCTTGCAGGGACAGGGCTAAATACATCATGACCACAACTTGCCAGCACTTCACACAACAATTGTGATCCCGTGTGAGTCAGACAGTGACTGTGAGCTCCATGAGCACAGTCCATGAGGAAGGCACTCTTGGAGCAGGGTGAGGAATGCAGAGGCGTGTGCTGCAAGGTGTGGCAGGTATGTGTGAGCTGTTAATGACTGTGCTGAAGAAATCCTGGTGATGTAGAGGTGAAGGAGTCCAAGAGCTGGAGGAGTCCACAATCCATGCTGTGGGATCAGCTGAAGGACTGATCTGCGGCCACAGCAGCTGGTGCAGGTTCCAGGCATGAAAATGCTGCTCAGCAGCAGCGATTCTGAATCTCCCATGCTAGCAGCAGATATGGTCCTGCCTTGGTGTTATCTTAATTTTCAAATACCTTGTAATGCTGCACAACCATCCTGTCTTTCATTTGAGACTTCACTGGACAGGGCACTCATAGCTAATGTCACCATCCTCTGAACCACGACCATGACTTCTGCATGTCCAGCAGCCAAAGGAGGGACCGGGATCAGGCAGGTGACAGTGTGGGCCCGGTCCCCTGTCCAACCAGCACTATGTGACCAGGCATGCCGCCAAGAAAGGAATTCCAGGCAGGAGACATGCCCCAGCCATCTCATCTAGATATTTGAGATTTTTCCATCCCCAACACTTGGCTAGGTCACTGTAGTTTGGGATTTTTCTTTTTCTGTGTGGTAACTGAAGAAGTTTATTACCAGGCAGGAGTTTTGGTTTCTTGGGAGCGGCAGCCAACCTCAGCTCCTGGGAGCAAACAGCTTTAGTGGCTGCACTGGGAATCTGTTGACCTTGGACCTTATTCTTTCAGGTGTCCTGTTCCTAACTCACGTCTGCTGGTGCAGAGGGATTGAATATATGGTGCCAACAGGCTCTGGAGGGAGTCTCCTTCCCCCTGCATCCCTCCCAGCAGTACCAAGGTTCACTGTAAGAGCTGCCCTACCCTGGCAAGGGTGGTGGGAAATGGACACATCAGGGAAGCCTGTGCTTTAGGCTGTGCCCTGTTCTGGGGCCATGCAACAAGGGATCTTTACTGGAAATGGGCCCAGTGTTATCATTGCCATTACAAAAACAAAGGGCTGCTCTGGTACAGTCATTTGTGCTGATGAAAGCTAGGAAATGCCATCCTGTCCATCTCTGAATCATATCCTTCAGCAGATGTGCCTGGGGGAATGAAAAGAATGAAAAGGTTCTCAGTACTATGTATGTCAGTAATGACGTTTCCTGGCAGTAAGTGAGGGGTCTAGAAGCTCAAGGTGTTTGTCTTTTAAGTTCTTTTGTTTCCATGGGGTGGTCCTTGGAAAGCTGCTGTAGCACACCAGGAGGAGAGCACTCAGTCATTCCTGAGCGGGAGTTTCGTATATCCTGACTCACAGGGAGCATGGATATCATCACAGCACTGTCTGCTGTGTCCCAGCTTTTCTGAACTCAACAAACCTGTGTCAGCTGAGGAGAGGGATTCTGACCTTGCTGGAACACCAGAATTGAATTCTAATTCTTTAAATGTGTGCACTTGGAGGTATTCTTTTGGTGAGAGCTTATACATCTTGTGCTAGTTACTTCTTCCAGGCTGGCCCACGTTTAAATCTGATTGTTGCAAAAGAACAAGTCTAGTCAGCCCAAACGGTTACAGGAGTGAGAGAGAAATCAGTTTCAGAAATATGAATCATTTGAACCTCAAAAATTCCTGAATGGGGAAGATGGGACTCAAAGATAATATTAAAAATGTGTTCTGTACTGGAAGCAACCCAAGTTCTGTGTCTCCTAAGTGGGTGTCTGACCACAAGAATTCCCATCTTCATCTAACTCAAGATGCTTGCTCATCATTCTTGTAAAATATGCTGCTCTCATCTCTTTTGTTCACATAACAGAGAAACTTAGCTTTGTGATGTGGGAATGAAGCAAAACAACAATTCCATGTATTGCAATGAAGTCCTAAGTGAACTTAGTGTTACAGCTAATGTTCTAGAATAACAATTTCTTGGTGGAATCTAGCATAGACAGTGATTACAAAATCACCTGCTTTGGTAAGGAAGGAAATTACACTGCCTGGTTTAAAATTGGCTTCTTGGCCTGACCAAACAGCTTCATCCACTGAAGAGACCACAAAGATTTTTATCACGGGGGATTAAGGCATTGATTTACATCTGACAGTAAATTAAACTGAGATGAGTGATGCTGTAACCGTCTCGTTTCCTGTCTTGGCTCTCTGGGACTTGGCTAACCCTGGAGGGGAAATGCTGAACAGGGCTTCCAGCAGCTGCTGACTCAGCACAGCTCCCAGCCCAGTGCAGTGACCATCACCAGCACTGACTTCAGCGTTTGGCAGGAGTGAGAGCTGATTGCGGGGCAATGCGCAAGCGCCGAGCAAAGCTGAGGGCAGGGCAGTGCAGCAGCAAATTGTATTTAATGTCTAGAACTGCAGGGTTATGTCTGATGCAATATAGGCTGTTCCACTGTACACCCAAGGGCAGCTGTTTGGAGGCTGCTGTGTGTCCCACCCGCCTGCTCTTGTTTTGGGCCAGCAGCTGCAAGGTAGGGATGTGGAATGGAAGGCAGCCTGGGGTCATCAGAGCTTTGGGCGAGCAGTTCAGTCCACCCTGCACACGACTCATCGCCCAAGTGCACCGTGACAAATTTCTCGAGGCACTGAACACCATCCCTCCCTCCTGAGTCGCTGGGAATAACCCTGCCTCTGCCTGCACCTCTTCAGCACAGGGAATGGCCAGCAGCAATCCTGTATCCCAATTACTGGCTGCACACTCTGTAATTACAGAGAAGCCTGGGAAGAAATAAAAGACTGATCTCCAGTAGGGACCCAGTGAAGATCAGACAGCAAAAATGTCTCTGGGTTGGATTCAGACTGTGCATGAAGAGGGAAGAAGCATGTTAGAGAGATCCAGCTCTTTCCCACCTCTACAGTTGCTCCCCCAAAACCCACCCTGTAAGTACACAGCCATTGGAATATATTCAGTCTGCAGGCCTTCTGTCTGCAGGAATGTAGCTGGAACTGTATTGCTATTAAGAGCATGACAAATCCCTGAGCCACAGCTGGAGATTCAGGTAGTCTGGGGCCCTTCCACCCTGGCTGGTTTTTTTTTTTCTATTTTTGCTTGCTGCACCTTTCTGATAATTGTTGCTCCTTGCTGAAAGGCTGGATGAGTGTTCCAAAACACGTCTGTGAGAGAGGGATGTGGTGTTCATTGCGGATATTCAGAGCCGCTGCTCTGAGGGATCCTGGATGCTCCTGCGTGTGATAGCCCGTGTAAAAAGGCACGAGAGATTCTTGCCATGTGCTAGCTCTGACTAGTGCTGGTCTTGTGAACAGCATCAGGACAGTCCTGCTGATCAGTGTCCTTGTTTGGGCAGTGACTGCCTGAGCACAGTGGGCTCCTGCCTGCACCTTCACTGTCTTGCTGTGTTCGGGTGTCCTGTGTGCCTCAGCTCTGTCTAACACACGGGTCTCAGCTGGGACAGTCCCCTGGGACTGCCCTCGCTGTACACAGGGCTCTGTCCAGAGCCTCTGGGGAGTGCAAAGGAAACAGCAGACATTTGGATTGGTATTTGTTTACATATTATACTGGAAATTCGCTGATTGGCATTCAGACATGAAATGCAGTGATTGTTTGGAAGGTGTCAGGAGAACCCTCACATTTTGGAGCAAGTCATCTTTCTCGGGTTCGTCTAGCAGAGAGGAAATGTGGTTCAAGGGAATTTATCTCCCTGTAGCCTGAGGTGATGCTGGCTTTGCTTCTATCTGTAAGCAGCAAGAAAAAAGCCTCTGAAAGCCTCTGAGCCACAAGTGGCACCTGTGTGACACAGACCACACAGCTCCACAGCCCCCTGCAACCAGCTTGGTCTGCTGCCATAGCCCATGGCAGGGGCTGCCACAACTGAACACTCCAACGAGCCCTGAGTGTCCAGAAGACTTCTGACAATCTCTCTGGTACATGTTACTCATCTCTAAAACTGGCCTTTATTCTCATTCCAACCTTATTATTATTTGAATGGATATAATGTTCTTCCCTTCCATCTGTAGTTCTTTTTAAGTTATCCTAATTGTAATTCTATAATCTCCCTACAACAATTCTGTGAAATCTCCTTTAAAATCTCTTTTAAAAATTTCTACCAAAAGGTTTGTCTGTGGTGCCTGGAGGTGGTGCTTATGGCAGCACAAGCATTGACAGCAATCCTCCTCCGGAGAGCCTTTTCCTTGGAAAATGCCCTTACCTTAGTGTGCTGTGACAGTTCCTAAAGGTGCCACCCAGGTATGTTCCCCATCACTCTACTGCTCCCAGAGTGAGACAAAATCCAGACACCACCACCACGATACTGAGGGAGCGATGGAGAGAAACACTGGGGTGGGTTGGGAGGACCTTTGCCACGGAGACACCCTGCAGGAGCTGGCAGGGGGTTCTAGAGACCCAGGGTGATGGCAGCTGGTGCCACCCAGAATGGGTGGGAGCTGTGCACAGGTGAGCCTGTCCTGAACAGGGCAGTGCCAGGAGCCCCTCACCTGCCCAGAGGAGCTGCAGTGGAGGTGGTCACTCCCCGTCAGCGTCTCCTGCACTACCAGCAGGACCAGGTGCCCTGAGTGCTCACCTCCTCCTGAGGCCAGGAACGAGAAGTGCTGAAAGCAATCAGTGATCAAAAGAGAACAAAGAGAAAGCAACGTGACTGACCACCATATACATTAAGAAATTTTTTCTTGCTGTTCAGAGAACCACCAGGTTAATACAGAAAGGCACCGAGTTTATTTCTAACCCATTTCCATGTCATAAGATATAATAATTCTGTGCAGCTAAGTCATGCTGAAGCCAGACATGGTTAATGGTGGGGTGAGGTAGCTGGGCACTCACTGCAGGAAGAGGAGGAGGCTGGAGGAGCAGGGAGGGCTTAGGGGCCATCACCAGGCCTGGCCTTATCTAAGCTGTCACTGTGAACTCTTCAACCCTCACGCTGAAGGGCTAAATATGTTCAACAGCTTCACGTTTGTCCTCTCTGCCATGGACTGTGTCCTTCAGAAATTCTGACTGCACAGGGCTGCAGCTGAGCTGGAAGCCCACTGTCCCCAGGGAGCTCCGGGTGGGGAGCGGGTGCC
>NW_020955527.1:318894-495898 GCF_003031625.1 Empidonax traillii
GCCCCCTGCGATGCTGTTTTGGGCAGCCTGCACAGGACTGGTGCGGCTGTGCTGGCGTCGGGTGTCTGCTCAGCTTTGCTGAGGTATTTAAACTTAGCAAAGTGGCTTTTTTTAGGTCCATATGCATAGATCAGGTGGTCACCTGTGGCAATATGTTCATTCACAGATCCTAGCTGCTTTCAGGGACTGGCCTTCTCTAAACATAATTAGGGCTATTTAAATAGCTGCTCACAATTACCTCTCGGTTCACACAAAACTCCATGAACTCCCTCATTGAGCAATAACTCTGGGCAACATAAGGGTGAAAAGCCACAGGGGCCTTGCTGCTGAATGCCTCAAAGATTTGTATCATCCTACTGTAAATGGATGTTTACTTTCAAAGAGCTGCCACCACATCTACTGTGCCAGTATGTCAGTTTTCAGACCAGGAGCTTTACCAGGCACTTTGACAGTTGTTCCCACCCATCAGCCTCCCTTGTCCTTGCCCATAGTTATTAGGCTGGAGGCAGATGTAGTAAAGCCTGATTCAGGGATGGGCTTTTGTCCTTCTGCCCACCCTAAATAATTTAATTTCTGGGATTCTGTCGCACTGAATGTGCCTGTGAGAGTGTCAGCAGAGCCCGGCCCTAGGCCCAGCCCCAGCGGGTGCTGAGCTATCAGGTCATCTGGAGCACTCATCTCATTTTCAGCACAGTGCAATTTTCTCCACAGCAATGATATTATCTTTGCCATCAGCTCCTGGCATGCAGTGGCTCACACACACCATTAGCAGGTGGCAGAAGACATACATGGAATTTGCTCTCAGAACATTTCTTCCGTTCTTCCTCCCAGACTGATGAAGTGCAAGTTAAAGCTAAAGGCATATACTGACTACAGTCCATTCCCAAACAGGGCCCCGGAGAGTTAAACATGGGCTCTGGGAGAAAACTCTCACATCTGCCAGTCTCTCTGCCAAGGTTTAGTTCCTCAGCATGCAGCCTTGGAATGTGGGGAGTGCAATTCTGTGGGGTCAAACTCCCGGTGCCCTCGTGGCAGCTCCTTTGGGATCAGCTGGCAACAAGCAGCAGGGAGGCAAGAGACGTCAGTGCAGTCTCTGCAGGTAGCTGAGGTGCCCATCCATGGCCCCAGCAAGCTGCTGGCAGCTTAGCAGAGCTCTGGGCACTGGTGTAGACCAAGATGAACATACAAATTTACTACTGAAGCCGGACAGCTGTGTGCACCTGGGCACACCTGCCACTGGAAAACTGCACAGTAGAGGCACTTTTGTGCCAACCACGAAATTAATTTCATTAGAAAAATATTTTGCCTAAAGCCCACTAAAGAATGCAGCCCCAGAAAACTCACTTGCTTTGGTACAGGGCTGAGATGAAACTCTGCAGCAGGGACTGAGCACTGGCCCCTGGCGTGAGCACTGCTGGCTGCACGGACAAGGGATGTCCTGGCAACACAGGGCAGGAGGAGAGAAAAGGCTCTGGGAGAAACGGGGTTTGTTACAGTTTTGTTCTACGGGGGGGAAAAAGAATTTGTCACCTGTCTAAGAAAGCAAACTATGTTGGATCCTACATTTCCTACCTAACTCCATGGAACAGCTTCTGTTGAGTGCTGTCAACTCTTCAGAGCTCTCTTATGTTTCTTTTGAAGTTCAAAGTCAAAAGAAACTCAGCTACTTTGAGTTGGTGGGATCTATTTGCCCTTTCCTTCCCTTGAAGCAAACACAACCAGTAAAATTCCCTGGCATAATTCTCTCCTTCCTGAAGTTTCTTTCCTCCATTGCCCTCCTCCATATAATCAAACCCCTTTTCACACATGGGTGAACCTGGAAAATCATTTAGAGTGGGAACCATGTGAACCACTTCAGTGAACATCAGGTAATTGTGTCTTACAGGCCTTTTGGAAGGTCAAATCTTTCTGTGTAATTTTTCCAGCTACTTTCTCCGTGAACTGAAGCCCACTGGCTCTGGGTGAAGAACAAGGTGGCTTTGCACAAGCCTCCCACTCCCTGTCCCCATGGATCACCCACCCCAAATCTCTGCATGATTCCTTTGATGTTTTCTTTCCAATACACCCATCTCCACGTCACCTGCTTGTGCAAGGTTTGTATTGCTCACCCTTGGCCTGGGAATGGCTGAGGTTTCCAAGATCTGAACTTTTCAAAAAAAAACCCTGACTTTTCACTTGCATCAGGATATGAAAAACAGCTTAAAAATCATGAGACACACAGACAGACACACAGACAGACCACCAGAGTGCTGAACCTGCCTGTCTGTGGTTGCTCCCCATCTGTTTCTCCTGTGCCAACTGTTCCAGATGAGCTGCAGCTTTCCCTTCCCAGCATCACAAATTCAGGTGTTACTCCTAACAAACAATAAACTTTGGTTTGTTAACTTTGATAATAAACAAGAAATTAAAATATTAACTTAAATGAACTGACAAGAGTTACAGCCACAAGATGGTCACATAATCCCTTTCATTCAAAACTAGACAAAGAACATCAAACAATAATAAACTTTATGTTCTTCTTTAGTAATGCAATTTCAACTACAGAAGTAAATAAATTTGGTTTATACTAGGAATGGAATCACAGAGGGACTTATCTAGATAAAATTTCTATTTTAGGAGATTTTTAAATTTCATAAACTGTTCTTGTTTTCTGAAAAACAACCCAGAATGGAGAACAGAACAATGCCACTTAGGCTGTCTATTAATTAAAGCAAAGTCTTTTTTCAAACACAAACCTGGCAAACAAGGCCCCGGTTTGTCCTCTTGGGAAAGCAAGACCGGTCAGTAACAGCGTGGTGAGTTCCCAATCCCAGATTCCTTTCTGCTGCTCCAGACACTGCCCAGCTTCCTTCAAGTTTGCCTGCACAGGGTTCCGTTCCTGAGGCTGCAGGAGCACCCCTGGGCTCCGACACAGCCATGGCACAGCCTCAACACGACAGCAGCTGTGGTCAGACACGTGCAGAAAGGAGTGTAAGGAGACACGAGTGGCTGGAATTTTAATTAGGGAAAATATAAAAAGTGACAAATCTATCTGAGAAAGAGACTGTTGTGCAATGCTGGTGCATCAGTGCCGATCCCCAGAGCTGCACCCAGAGCGCCTCGGCGGAGCCCAGCGCTGTGCCCGGTGCCAGCACCGCCCACCCAGAGCTCAGCAGCGCATCCCACGGTGCCCTGCACCTCAGCTGCCCACAAATCCCTGTGGGCTCCATCCCCATAGGGGCTCTGGGGACGTGGAACTGTCCCCCTCGTTCTCCCCCCACTCCTCCAGCACGGCAGCACACGAGCCTTGCACCGACCCGCTGCGCTGCCCTGGAGCTCCACACAACCCCACTCCCTGCTTCGGGCTCGCTGTGCTCAGCAGCAGCCACAGAGGAACAGAAATCATGACACTTCCTGATGTGCTGCTCCTTTCTGCATGGGTAAAGACCCACTGTCTGACATACTGTACTTGCTTCCCCTTGTGCCTGCTTTGATTCCTTGATGCAAGTCAAGATCCACTCAAACTGCATCTTGTGTTTGGAGTGAAATACTTCATAACCTGCACACGGAGATCTGTTTTGAATAAATACGAAATTCTGTAATTGGGAAAAAACACAGACCAAACCATTCCAGTATTCTCACACTACAAACACATAGTTTGTCCTCATTTATTGCAGTCTAAAGCTATAAAATACAGGGTATAACAACATTTATAGAACATGTGCACAGCATTTGTTACAGTGTCCTTTAAAGTCAGCTACGTGTCATAACCTCTGACAACTGTGTGTAGTTGCAAACTGTAGGAAATAACACAATTTGAAAAATGCTGGGAATAAGACACTCTGGATCAGCACTGTCTAAAAACCATGGTCTCGAGACACCAGATCTCAGCCCCCGTCCCTCCCTCCCTCCCCCAGGATACACCAATTTTGTACTTTCCTTGGCAGTTTGGGGTCACAATGCGGCCTCAGCTGGGAGAGGTCCAGGGGCATCTCTGCCAGGCTGCAGGGAGATGAGGGAGGACCCTTGGGGGACCCTGGGATTGGGGTGGCTCTGGCATTCAGCAGGGATGGACCTCTCCTGCTCCCTCTGGGAATCCTGAACTGGCACCATCTGGCACACATGTGTTCCCTGTACAAGCATGGATATCCTTAATGAATGACATGATGATTTCTCCATTCAGGGCAGATGCCAGGAGTCCTTTTTAATATCAGCAACGTTTAACTCATGATTTTGGCTGCTCCTCATGGAAAGAGCACAAAGGAACAGGTTCCAGTGGGAGAACAGCAGCAGACCCCCCAGAACAATGGCTGACCAGAGACCCAGCTCAGACTGCAGAGTATTAATTAGGATTAAAGGGAAGTAACAGGCTTAGTATAATATGACAGCTGTGCCAGAGAATGCCACATTTTCTATCTGCATTCCCTACTGTCAGATCTCCATGCTATATTTTGAGTATTTGCCAAATCACACTGGTTGCAGAACCCCCCCGTTTCTGGAAGTCACTGCAGAGGGGCAGAATTATCTATATTGAGCCCATCAAATCCCCATGTTAATCCTCGCTCCCTCTTTGCTTTAGTACCCTGCTGACAACTTTCACCTGGTGTATCCCACAGTGGGTCTGGATGCTGAAGAGTGCAGCCCTGACCATGCTTTCCCCAGAAGGATTAATGGCCAGGCCTGTGGTTTGTTTTCCATTTAATTCCTTCTTCCTTTCCCCAAGTGTGGGTTTCCTTATAATACAGGCTATAAAAAGCACTCCAACCAGAAAACAGCAGACCTGAAAGGGAAAGGAAATAATAAATCAAATGGCAGAAGGTAGAAAAGAAGGTATGGGGTAACATTGGCAGTGCACTTTGCCCAGAATTTCAGGCACATCTGTGCTTGCTTGAGGTTATGAAGGTACATTTGAAAAAGCAAGCAGTGGGTTTATGGATGACAGAGCCAAACCACAGCAGCCCCATTGCCAGACTGAGACAGAGCCCTCTCACCTGTCAGAGAGCACGGGGGGCTGCAGCGCTCCCCACCTTCCCCAGAGCACCCCTGGGACACTCCTCCAACAGCACCTTGTGGGCAGCTCAGCCCCGTGGGCTCGGGAGCTGCCAGCCATGAGGGGGTCCCTCGTGGGATAGCGTTGCACCACTGGTGTTTGACACATGCCACAGGGAGGAAAGCCAGTGGAGGGAGATCACTGGGAGATCAGGGCTGACTCAGAGCCCTCTCCTTGCAGGACATACAGGGAGCAAACCCTGTGGTGTCACATAACACGGATCAAAGTGATGTTCCCCACTATGGAGGTGTCCACTAACCATCAGGGATGCTTTTCTTAAAGCTGGAAAGGTATGAAGAGGAGCACAGGTGAGGAGAAGGGAAGAAATACCTTTCAAAGAAAGCTTCAGGGCTGAGGGGGTTGTGAAATGCCCAAACTCAGCCCTGGTCAGTGCACAAGGGAACAGCACTCTGGAAAGGCAAAGAGAAAAGGTTCAGCAGCACCTCTGAGCAGTGGAAGAGCTGCCCTACCCCTACCGGGGACAGACAGCAGCACAGGCAGTAAACTCCTGTCCTCATCCCTCTCAACAGAGAGGAAAAGGAAAAAAAGAAACCAGAAAAAAATCAGGGAAAAGGCACTTTCCCAGGAGCAAGGAGCAGCTGTGGAGCAGGTTTAGGGCTACAGCACAGAGAGTTTCTCTTTGCTTGCAAAGCTGTTTGCAAGTCCTGAGTGTTTTAAACTCCCACTGGACTTAAAAGTCCCCAGAGGTTGAGTGTGACAGTAACAAGCAGCCAAAGCTCCTTGTTTCATGGTGACTGAACTCATCCCTTTCTAAACTCCCCTAGGAAAGGACTGTAGGGCCCTGTGGGGGATGTGGACTCTCCCTGCCCAGCCGTGTCCATAGGCAGATCGACCTCTGCCACCTGCTCACACAAGTCCCACGTTCCTGCCAGAAGAAGGGAGTCCCTGCAAGGGCACACACAGTGGGCAGGAGCACCGGGCACCAAGATGCTCCACCCTCCTCGGCCACCTGGTCTCGGGCTCTCATGGGCACACAGAGGCCTTGGCATCATCCCTGCAGGGCATGATGGGCAGAGTGACCCCAGCACCCATGTGTACCAAACAACACAAGGTAGTGAGGGGAGGCAGAGACATGCAGGACAGAAGGGGACACAACAGGAAGGGTGATGAGAGAAATCATTTCAGAGCTGGCGCTCATTTTGTAGAATCTGGCTGTTAAACAAAGAACCACAGTGTTTTTAAAATTCTCAGTGACTTATTAAGTCATCCTCCTGCCAACTGGATTCCTTCAGCTGGCTAGACAATCTGACACCTCCTCTTAGAAAAGAATCTACCAACATGAGCAGCTCAGTGTGACAGCATAAGGAACCACCCCTGAGCTGTGCTCTCTGGTAAAGCAGGCACTGCAGCTGGGAACAGAGCCCCTTTTTGGAATACCTCTGTACAAGCATGGGAAGGGCCTTGACATCCTCTTTTACTGCAAAACCTGGAGACTCTGGCTGTGCCCATCATACCAAGGGGTGGTAGGGTATGTGCCTCTCCTCCAACACCCCCAGCTGAACATTCTTGCTTTTCCTTTAGAACCAGCAGCTCAAGTTTCAGCATCCCCTCAGGACACTGAAGGGCCCGGGGACAAAGAGCACCTTTTGAAGGCTCTCTCTGTGCCTGTTACTCTGTGCCATATTTCTCAACTCTGATAAACTCCAGCTGACTTACTCTGATCCAAACCTTTTGTGATATCTTTCTGCAAGCAAAGAACTACTTAAGTGCTACCCCTGAGGAAATACCAGCATAATGTTTCACATCTGCCTCATTTTGACACTAATGAAGGTTATTTTTTGTATTATATCATTACAGCGTTTTTTCTGTCAGTAGCAGTTATAATTCTATTTACTAGCTACTGCAGTTACCACTTGGAATGCATTTTTCTTTGGAAGCAGCAAAACCCTCTGGATATTTTACATGAAAGAAACACTAATGTGATTTTGTCAAACAATACAAAAGCCATTTTGTGGGGTTTTGGATTTGCCCAAGTCCTGAATATTGCTTGATACTACTGCAGAGTACAGGAGATATTAACAGCTGTGCCTTGGCACTGGCCCTAGCAGGCTGGGCCAAGGTCACGGCTGGCAGCCCCAGACTGCCCGTCAGCACCACGCTGACCCTGCACTGAACCGCGCTCCCACTGCCACACAACATTAATTCTGACATAGCCATGAGAATGAACAATTTTCCAATGACAGAACGGGCTCAGATTGGTGATCTCAGACAGGCAGGCTCCAGCCAGGTGACAGTCGACCCTGTTATAGTCGTGTGAGCACAAAGGAACTCGTCAGTCGTTCTTCTGACGTAGGACAGGGCCGTAATGGGGCTCTGACTCCATGGCATTGCCAAAAAATCCCTGTACTAATGTGTTACTCATTCCAATGCAGACTCTAAGGCTAACCACAGTAGAGAGAGAAACAGCTGAGGACACAAAACACCAGAATAATTTTAAGCATTCACCACTAAAATACAGTAAATATTAAAAATGCCGTCAGCATTTGTGCCAAGGTCCAGAGTATCCCTCCTGGATTTAGGTTTTGTTCTACATTTCATGCTGAGTTCAACAACAAATATTCAGTCACAAGAATTTAATTTGAAAGTTCAGCACTTTTTAAGGCCCCTCAAAGAGAATTTAAAATTACTCTCCCAAGCAAAGGGCCTTTCCCAGCACCCAGAGTGTGGAGGAGTCACCACAGAGCCTGCCTGTAACAAGTGGGTCACGAGAGAATGAATCCATGAAGAAGCCAAAAAGCCAGAAGACTGAGGTTTGGTGTGGAGCTGCGCCAGCTGTTCTCACCCAGCGTGGACCCAGTCCAGTCCAGATCAGCCACAGCTCCTCTGGCTCTGGCAGGACCTCTCTGTCAGCCAGGCACAGGGTGACACTCACTCAGAGCCTTCACGTGGCGACATCCAGCAGGGCCAGAGACTGCTCCAGCTGCAGGGACAGCTGCTCTGCTCCTGAGGAACTTCCCAGCTCCCCTGTACAGTGGCTGCAATCCCCTTCCATACACCCCAGGCAGGGGAGATGTCCGAGCTCAGCAGGTCCCGAAGCACTTCATCATCAGTTCTATTTGTTCATTAGTGCTCCCCAGCCCCAGAATGCAGCAGCACTTCACTTCCAGGTGGCCCACCAAGAGCAGGCACTGGTTTGAGTGGGACACGGGATGTGGGCACTGCCACAGATGGGACATGGGCACGTGGGATGTGGGCACCACTGCAGATAGGACACGGGCACTGCTGTGGTGGGACATGGGCACGTGCCCATAGCTTCCTCAGTAATTGTACAGACCTTCAAGACCAGGACTTCTCATCCAAAACACCAAACTGCAAATCCCCACACTTTCCTGCAGTAGCTAAATCTGTTCATTATTATCAGAGCAATATGCTTCAGAATCCAAAAGTCCAGCTCCTTCCTCCCCCACTGCAGAGTTCATGTGACACCAGCAACACCCAGGTCCAGTGACTCCACTGCATCACTCACCTCACACCACAGCCACACTCCCAGGGCTGGCAAAGCAGCCTCTGAGGGCTGGAGAGCATTGTCAGTCACAAAGGTGAGTGCATCTGTCTCACAGGTTTGCTGACCCCCTGAAATTGCAGTGCAGGTTGCCAGCTGAAAAGAGTGAAGAAATGAAACTCATTAAACCTTTTGAAGTGAGGAACACTCGCATTTTAAAACACTGATACGTGTATTATCAGCCAGAGAAGCTCCTGTCTCTTCTAGAACGTGCTGCTGCTGACAAGACCTTAACTTGTCAGCTGGTATATTGCTACTAACACCTGAGACAGCAAACAAGAGCTAATCCTTACACCGTTCTTGTGCTAATGACTGCAAGAGATAACTGGTGTCCCTGGCAAGTGTCCCATTTAATTCAATTAACTCCAGCCAGGCCCTGGTGATTGCACTGGCAGTGCCAGAGAAAGCCAGAAGCCAGATCTGGAGTCAGATGGTAAAGCCAAGGCAGTCTCCACCATCCCTGTGATGAAGACTCGGTTGTGCCTGGGCCCCGCCGGTGCAGCCCTGGAGCTCAGTGCCATCACCACACAGCTCACTGCAGCTGCTCGCTCTGCTCTCCTCCTCCCTTCTTCCTACACTTGCTGCAGGCACGAAATGTTCCCAAGCTCCTGCAGCCATCCCTGGGGCATGCCAAGTCCATATGCTGCTGTCCCTTTCACACATTTCCAAAGGGCCAAAAATTCACTCTTTGGAGACACACTTCTCTGTGCACAGTCCATTCAGCAGAAGGAACAAACCTGGCCAAGAGAAACGCAAAAATGCATCATTGCTTAGCAAGATTTCACCTGACACCCAGAGATATCAAGTATATTATTTTGGGGTAAAGTAATATAACCAGTCCTATTTCCAATGTAACATGCCTCACTTTTTCTTAAATAAAATCCTTTTGTACTCATTTGCTTTTAAACTCCCAATTTGCCAGGAATAAAAATGTGTATTATGTATATTATGCTACAGACCTTTTACTGTATGTATTATACTACCTACATTACATACCTCTATATTATACTACAGACATCTGCTCCCTCCACCATTTCTATCAGCGTTCTGGGCTATGACCAGAGTACTGCAGTTTTATTCTAAAACTCACTCCTGTAGATCACGAGCCATCAGGTTTCTGAATTCAAAGTCCACAGGTCACAGCTGTCATTGCCTACCCCAGGCAGCTGACAATGCTGGGCACATTTGCTCTGTCCTGGCATTCAGAGGGGACTGTGACATTCTGCTGTTGCTGCCAGTGGGCAGATGGGCCTGGGGACCTGGAACCTCCTTCTGAGGGCTGCCTGGGTCCACTGGCCTTCAGGCCCAGATCCATGGATGGATCAGGCTCCATCCTCAAGGAGAGCGTCACCATGGGGACTGAGGCTTTGCTTACAGCTGTCTGCAAAATACAGACCCTGACCAGCACGGATTTTAAATACTAGATTTTTTTGACTGATGCTCCCAACTGATGGTAAGTTCATGTTTCAAGGTAATATCACATTCAACAGTGTGACAAATGATTGTGACAAATGATGTGACAAATTTAAGTATCAAGAAAATCCTTGCCTTCGTTAAGTCCTGTCTGCAGAGTCCCCACATGCAGGAAGATGTCCGACAGCTCTGTGGGATGCCAAGATCCTGGGATAAGCAGTGTCAAGAATCGCACTCCGGGTGAAAGCTCAGACCTTGGACTAGAAACATCTTCTGAGCAGCAGCAATTGCAGCTCACATCACAACATTCCTGACAGCAACAGCTGAAGATCCCTGTTGCAAAGTGAGTGAACATTATAGTGTGAAGCTGAACACTTATACTCATGACTACAGCAGCCTCATGTGGCTCATCCCTCTCCCTGTCCCCTAATGTATGTGAATTATCCTCCCAAATAGCTACTTTTCTACCAATAATATGCACACTTTTCCAAAGGCAAAGTGGAAATCCCTGCAAGTATTTCTGGTGCTGCTCCCAGTCAGAAATAACAGTAATCTGATCCACGAGCAAATTCCATTTCTGTTGCTGAATTCTTTTGCACAAGTATCTTTGCTTTGAAAATGTTTGGCAACAGTGAAGCACAGGTTAATTTTACTTATAAGGTGTGAATCAAAGAACATTTGCAAGTTTCTGAGTCACAGAAAGGAAGCATCTGTGGCCTCTCTCACCACTTCTTTCAAGAGAAAACATTACAGTTCAGCTATTTTAGATGCAACGTCATACCTGCTCACTGCACCCCGCAGATCCCCATTTCCCACCCCCTTCGAGCTCTCCCCAGGCACAGCAATGGGGACAATTTCAGAGTCTTCTTCCAGGACCTGAGGAACTTCCAGCCTTACTCAAACCTGCTGCATCAGGTGGGCTTGCATTACCATGGGCAAGGTTTAGGCTGCAGCGTGAGAGAGTTGAATAAATTATTAATTTGGGAGAATCCAGCAGGTGCTTTGTGAAAGAAAGGGGTGACCAAGGAAAAGGTAAGCTACTCCTCACATTGTGCAGTGCCAGAAGCCCTGGGAAGCCGAGGGACTACGATACAAACACTGCTGCAGTAACAGCAAACTTCCAGAGACTGCCTCCAGCATGACCCTGCTGCCACATAACGAAGGCCTACAATCAACCAACTCCTTCTGTGCTCCGGCACTGCCAAGCTCCCACTCGAGGCCTGAGGATGGGGACAGCTCTGCCACACTGCCTGCAGCAGTCCCAGGGAGCACACACAGATGTTCAGCTCTGCTTCCTCCAGTCCCAGAGATTTCATGGCCCCTGAGACGCAGCTCATGGCCACGTTCAGCCAGCAGCTCAGCCACCAGGGCCACTGGCTAAACCCCAGCCAAGGGAGTTCATTCTGCCCCAGCGATGGGGTGTGTTCACAGCCCTCAGCAACCCCGCACGGCTCCCCAGTGTTGGGTGCAAGCACTCCCCTCATGTTTTATCTCTTCATTAACTGCTCACGACAGACTTGATCTCCTCCAGCTCTGCAGGGACATGCCAAGGGCACTTTTCAACATGTCATTCCACTGTCTGTCACCACTCCCTGATCTCCAGCCCCAACAGACCATTTCGCTGCCCTGTCCCAGACTGGGAGTGACAACACCATCTTCTGCCTTAAAACAGGTCACCAGAGTTTACTGACAACAGGCATGTTAGCCTATTGTCAGCATCACAACACAGCAATGTCAGCAGGACTGGAGGGTCCTTCACTTCCCAGCAGTCTCTATATTCAATCTGTCCATTGAATATATGAGTAAACTCTCCAAAAAAATCTGTATGGGGCACGCTTATCTGACTTAATTATTTCTTTACATTGCTGCTCTCAGCCTGATCCAGCAGCAACATGGTAGATCACAGCTATTGTCAAACCAAATTCTTCCCTGACAGTCTGTGGAGACATATATTTGCCATCTGCAATCTATTCTTTGGTTTCTGGCACGTATTTTCAGTGCTTTCTTTTGAAAGCTGTTTCAGATTTCTCTGGGCTTCTCTCTAACCTCTGCCAGCAAAGCCTCACACAGTTTAATTGTTGACAGCTGTGTCAGGAGAAGCATTTTACGTTTCTTTTGGTGTTCCTCTTGCTGCAGCACACCAGCTGCTACAAGAAGGGCTGCCTGGCTGTGTAACGCACACCAAGATGTGGAAAGCTGACCATGTGTTCTGAGAAGGGGATTTGGGGGGCTTGTGATGTTTATCGAAGATAACTGCAGCTCCACAGGTGAAAACACAGAGAAGTAAAAGGCAGTTAAGCAAACAGGTGTGAAGCTAGAAGTAGTGCGTTGAATAAAAGTGAATCTATCCTCCTTTCCAGGAGCTTGCATTTCAGTTTCATGGTAAAGGAAAATCCAGTTAAAAAAAAAAAAAAAAAAGAAAGAAAAGAAAATCACTGCTGATTTTTTTTTTTCCCAGGCAAAAGGCAGGAAATGCTGGGGACTATACTGTTCTCCCTTTTCTGCCAGGCTGAACTCAAATCTGAAACATCTGTTCACATAACTTGAGGCAAGCTCTTGCAGTCAAGTAACATAAGCACAAACTCTTTCTGCCGTCAGTGCAGAACTATCAGTGAGGCTTTTTGTGGAAGCCTAAGGATCCAGATACTTCTGATGTGCCTTGAAAGCACTGGATAATGTGTTTTCACTACCAGCAGAGAAAAATTAGCGCCTTTTCCATATATTCTAAATCCTGAAATCTGTTTTTCTAGACCCACACTGTACACATTGTCTTTCAGGAGCTATTCAACCTGGGTAGTACCAGCTATACATAACAGTATCTCACCCAGCACAGTGAGGCTTAATTCAGCTGATTGCAAAGACAAAGGGCAGGGGAAAATACCCAGTTTTCAACATCGCATTACAGACTGCTTTGGGCTGGAAGAGATCCTTAAAAATCATCTTGTCCACCACCCCAAACCATTACTGGGGACACTTTCCACTAGCCCAGGTTGCTCCAAGCCCCATCCCACCTGGCCTCAAACACTTCCAGGAATGGGGCAGCCACAGCTGCTTTGGACAACCCACTCCACTGTTTCAGCACAACCTGCAAAGCAGAGGGTAGGATTTTAGTGGAAATATCGAGGCCCAAATTTGATTTGCAGAACTCTCACATGGCCATGGGTTCAGAGCTCACCTCCCTCGCTGCCTCCCCAAGCTTGGAGAAGACAGACCTGGGGCTTGTGCAGGGCTCAGTTCCCACAGAAGTGCCTGTGCACGCGTACCTACAGAGGAAACACATCTCTGCCTGTACAATACAGGCAGTTCAGAAACAGAGCAGTGGCAAACCACGCAAAAAGCCACAGAACTATGTGTTATCCAGACCCCATCCCTGCTCCAGCAGCCCTCCAAGAACTCTCTACATTCAATACATTTTGGAGCACGAACCCCATCCTGTCAGAGAAACAGACTGGAAATCAGGGCTCGCTCCCAGTTCTGCTCCCAATTCTCTGTGTGTGTGTCCAAGTGACTTTGTTTTCCTGCTGCTTTCTCCAGCCTCCTGCCTGCTGTGCCATGATGGCCAAGTGTGGACTGTCTCCAGCTACAGACCTGTGCAGTGTCCCAGGCAGGGAACTAGACTGGAACTGGAGGGCTCTGAAAGCCATAGAGAGGAAAAAAAAAAAATACCTGGAGTCCATGGTACCCAGTGGCTTTTCTGTGCAGCAGAGGAATGCTATCCCAGTTATTTTTGCCTTCTCCCCGCACAGCAGTAGATGGAGCCCTACTTCCCTGCTCTCGGCAGCCAGGGACACAGCAGTACCACAGATCCCAGCTGTACTTACTCTGTCAGCACCGGCCAGCGCTGCTGTAGCGACAGACTCGGGGCGCCACACAGGAGGGACCTCAGGCTGTGTGTCCTGCCTGACACGTGAAATTCCCTGAAACTTGTGAACGACAAAAGTTTCGACTAACCTCAGCATTGCCTTTCCTTCCATTTAGGCACTGGGTAACGTTTTTCCTTTCTTTTGTAAACTCTCACCAGGATTATACGAAATTCAGGAGGCCCTTTTCTTTTGCAAAATAAGGAACGACAAGTTTTCTTGCTATACCTAGAGAGAACACATAAAAGTTGTATCGTGGCTGTGAGCACTCCAGACTACATTATCTAGAGGATTTTACAAGAACTAAAAGTCAATAGATCCAAGGCCAGCTTCTCAACCATTCTTGCAGCCTGTGTGTGACAGCAGGACAGAGGAGGGACGAGAGAACTCTGATAGCCATATGTCTCTCTGAAAGCTGGGAAAGATTACAAACATGCATGTTGGTTTTCTCTTCCCTCACACCTCCATGCGCTCCTTCCAGTGACTCCAGCAGGGCCCTGCACGGATGCAGGCAGCCTTCTGGTCATGTACCACCGTCAACGTAGAGATTACAGTGCCCTTAAGACAGGTCAGCCAGGTCTTCCGCAACAACAGCTGACAAATGGAATACTTCAGAGCAGTGAGAGCAAAATTAGGCTGCTCTCTCTTTTTCTGAATTTTTTAGGAGCTTGGGTTTTGGTTTTCTTTGGTTGGTTGGTTGGTTGGTTGGTTGGTTTGAAAATGCACCATACATATCCTGCTTCATCCCTCTGCGCATCCAAGTGCAGACTTGACTTTAAAGAGCAATCTGTCCTGTCAGGGAACACTGTCCTCAAAACCAGTGTACAACCTGTTGTTCTCTGGAAACATGTACTGCTAAACAAGCAATACATTTTGACTTGTTTTAGAGTCTCTGAAAGAGACCATGTTATGCAAGTAGGAAAACCAAGAATATTGTAGAGTTACGCAAGATGCTGGAGATGATATTTGCCAGCAAGGTAACTCAATATACATCTATTCTGGCACTCAATAATTAAAGAGAGGCCCCCAGCAGTGAATCACAGGGTGATTTGCTCACAGCAGCAGCTCTTCACACCAGAGAGGGGCCAGCACCTGCAGCCAGGCACCAGCAACCATGCACGGACCTCATCCGCACAGTGCAGCTCCAAAACAGGAGCGGCAGTGCTTTCAGCAGAACTGATAGCTCATTTCCCCAAAGAGAAATCACCAGAAGAAGGGAGATTAGACACCTATCCCTGAAGACGGGGGTTTCCTACTGATTAGCCTAGTAATGACTGACTTTCTAGATTCAAGACCTTACCCTGCCTCCGATCCTGCCCAGACAAAATGGTCTGTTCAGACAGGATTCATGCCTCAGCCCTAACAGAGTAAAAATCTAGGTAAGGACTTTGGCATTTGGTCCTTAATGAATAGAAGCCAACAGCTGACAAATTAAATAATTCACAGAAGTGAAAATTAAACAGTCCTGCAGTCACGAGTGTTGGCATATGGAAACCTGCCACTAAGCTAATAATAGAAGTGTCTACTGCAGCAGAGAGGGAGGTCCCGCCATCCCAGAGCAGCCACACATCTGGGCACTGGGAACACAGCCATCAGCAACCTATGTTTAAGTAGCACATTCTTGCTACCTTCCTGCCAGCTGCTCATCTTCTGTTACCACAGGCCGAGGGCAGCAGCCCACAAGCAATAATGTGGCACTGGGCAATAATGTGAGTTTGGGCTCTGCCCACCAGGCTCCCAGTTTGGCAGACACGCTTCCTGCAGCCAAAGGCACCAAGGAGGTGCCTCACCAGTACCCTGCCTGTCTGGGTACACCTGCTTTACTCATTTCAACAAAAAATGGACAACTGGTTCACTTGTCACACACCTGCATTTGTATATCCTGGACACCAGCCACCTTCTCTGCTCCTTCAGGTATCTTTGAAGAGCATAAAGCCACTTGGGGACGAGACTTCCTGGCTCACTCCAGCCTGTGGTGTGCTTTCCTTGGGCACAGCAGAGTCACACTGCTGAAGAATGGGAGGAGGAGCAGGGTCACGAGGTGGAAGATGAACCAACACACAGGTATCACTCACAACAAGAGAATGAGAATGATTTCAAGGCAGGTGGATATGCAGCTTGCACAAGATATTCACCCATTAATGAATGACAGAGGAAAGTTAGTCAGGATGGTGGATGTAGCCAGGCAGCAGCCAGGCTACTCACCTTCAGCTGCCTGCAAAAGAGAGCCCAGGCAGGGATGGGAAAACCAAAGCATGGGGTGTACTACAGAAGCCTACAGCAGCAAGATTACGTGTGTATTATATGGCCACAGTAAGAGAAACACACTTGTGAAACACTCATCACCCACATGTGCAGCACTCCTGAAGGAAAGCTGATTCCTCCGGAGGAGGAGGATTCTCAGCACTTCCCCAAAGAGTGTCCTCCACTCTGTAGCCAGAGAGCTGACAAGATATAATGGGCACTGAAGAGCAGAAGTGAGATAAAGCACTAAAGAGAAGAGGGAGGTAAAATGCTGGAGAGGAGATATGCATGAGTGCACAAACACACAGAGGAACAAGCTCTAGTATAAAGAATGGGCAAGCTCTGCCAATTCCAGCACTGGCTCACTGCTTCTCTTCCTGAAGGACCTGCCCCATGTACTTGAGGAGACTTTCAAGGTATCAAGCAGTAGAAAACTATATCGCTGCTGAGCAAGCTGGATAACACAGGACAAACTGAGTGGACACAAAGCCACCATGCTGGTTAAGGATCCATCAGTCTATGGAAGAGCAGCTCGTGCTGGCTAAGGGTGGCTGGGAAAAGACCCTGTTCCCAAGGAAGCTAAAGGAAAGGAAACTCCAGGTGATCTGGTGCTGTACCCACCAACATCCACTGCAAGAGGTATCTGTTGGCTCAAGAGATGCACCATTGATTTGGGCAATAACTACAATTAGTCCATCTTCCCTCCTTGACAATAAGAGACCCAAGTGTCTCAGATTCACTAAAGGGGATTTCTCTCCAACTGTCCCTTTCAGAACACCTGTGAAAAGAACAGCCTTAAGAGCAATCAGCATCTTATTCTCCGTGGTCTCTGTGCTCTCCTGTCCCCGCTTTAGCTCTAGCAGAGTACGACCCAGCAAATTGTGAAGGGCAAGGGACAGGAGGGAGCGCCAGGAAGCTTGTGCCCTCTCACCCCCTTCATCCACTCCTGGGAAAGTGACACTGGACCATGCTTAGTGACGGTGTTAATTCCACACAGAGCAGCAAGCTCATGAATTAAAATAGCAGGAACTGATAGTACTCACAGGTCTCAGAAAAGAAAGGTGACATAGAACTGGCTTGTTCATCTTTTCCATGACAGGAAAAGTTTTCAACCCCTGTTACCAGCATAAACATTGTCTGCTCCCATCACGCTTTGCAACTTGCCACACTGCACATCAGGACCACAACAAATAAGGAGAGCCAGAGTGCTACTTTTGCCTTCCACAGAAAAAGCTCAAAATGCAACCAAAGCCAACTCTGTTGTTTTTTGTAGGCTCCAAAGCATCCAGCTGCTCAGTCTATTGTGTCACAGCCCATAGATGTCTCAGCCTTCTAAGTAAAGCAGGCTGGTCACCCAGAGCCAGCTGCTGCAGGGACGGCAGGACAGGTGGCCTGGCCAGGGCCAGGAGCCCTGGGCCAGTGGCAGCCGCAGTGCTAAGGGCAGCTGTCAGCCAGAAAACATTCTCCCTTTTGGATCCAAATCCATTAACAGCTGAGTAAAGAGGCAAGGAGGAGGAAGGACAACCAGCTCTTACAAATACATACACAGCATTGTTTTCAGCTCCCATTTCTCAATTACTTGTCTGCTTTATGGCCATTAGCACAAGAGGTGAGCTGTAGAAAGCAATTAGTTTGTCTTTCAGCTTCTTATGAATACACACCAAACCAGAGCTTGGATCAAGGACATCCCCAGGAAGTGCTGGAAAACACGTTCAAATCTTTGTGAAGAATTGTTTTTACAGGACATAGGTGGTTCTGGAAATCACAAGCAAAGGGTACTGAAGTGTAACAAGTTTTTGAAAGGTCAGCAGAAAATTCCTATGGCATTTTAGACACCCACAATAAATGTTTATAACATTATAATGTTAATCACAAATACCTTAAAGAAGCCTTACTGGAAATCACAAGTGAATCCTAGGGACTTTGATTTAAACTGGAATCTTGCTGTTTCAAATCTTGCTGCAGAAAGGTTCATAATCCTGAAAACAACAGAAAGGACACAGCAATGAAGTATATGTAAGAATAAGATCCATCGGGGGAATGAAATAAATCTGATTTAGTAAAACCAGGATGGGATAGGATGTCAGCCTTGGCTTCAATGATTCTGAGCTGTCCCTCAGATAGGATCTGTAGTTGAGGAGCTGTACTCTAAAATTAAACAATGACTTAAGCTAGATTTTTTTAAGGATCAAATTCTTTGTATTCTTCTCATTACAAGCTGACTCAAACAGCCTTGTCTGTAGGGACTGCAGAGTTACTTTTGGGGTGTTATGCCTTTGGCCGAATCACTACAGTTTGCCTCTTTCCTGCAAGTGAAGGTTTTCCAGGGAGAAATAGCATTTGCAGTAACGAGCCATCCCTGGGGCCCCAACAGCACAAAACCTTAGTTCACTGTAACACATCAGCTATTCCAGATTTCCTTCTAACCTACATTACACACAGGTGGAGGTTTCATCAGCTGTAATTTCACTTCATGCAGAAGGTGATTGTCCCTCATGCACACAGCATCAGCACAGTGGCCCAGCAGCCCCCAGCTGGGCTCCAGCTTTAAAGGCTGAGTGAGGGCTCCAACCCTAATTGCAGGTATCAGGTATTTGTGTGTACAGATGTGGTGCACAATTGCCCTGAAGCTGGTGTAGATATATATATATATATATATATATATATATGTGCAGCTTGGAAATATACCACCAAAAGCTGAGGTTTGATAAAAACTTTGCTGTCAAAACAGGAAAGCAGGAGAATATACAGGCAGAAATACAATTTCAAATGACAAGTAATGCATGTTTGTTTTACAGATATCAGTTATCTACATGGGCCTTAAAAAACACTCATACAGAATAAAGCAGGGATGTCCCATTGATTTCCTTTCCACTAAAAGACAGCTTAAAACAGCAGCTTTGGTGATTTGACTTCCAGACTTTCTCAGGTTATGATGTAAGAAGACAAAAGACATCTATGACAGGCATCCTAGTTCCTGCCTCTCCTCCTCTCTGTACTCTGTCCCTCTCTCCATCAAGAGGTTCCTTTTCCTTTTCTCTCGACTTCCTGTTAGTGCCAGTCCTGGTTTTCCTCCCAGATGGCAAACATCCATCTCCTGGCTGCAGTCACTTGCAGGAAACAGCAAGCCTGCTGCCTCGCTCTGCACAGCACTGAAACAAGCGACACAAGACTAAGCTTCACCGTAACCACAAATGCACCTAATCCACCGAAAAGTGTGGAACCAAGCTTGCAGGGCACGCCGCTTAAAGAAGTCTCAGACCTGGGAGTAAAACACAGAGCACCAGCTTTAGGCATACGTGTGACATGGCAGATGGAGGCTGTTCGTTCCGTGGGCTAGAGGCACATGAACACAGAACCAGGGTTAGATCCAGTATTAGCAGCTGATCATTGTCACAATGGGAGAGATTTATCTGGTAGCACCAAATATTGAAGTCTTTACATAGTGTGCCACATGCTCAATAAACCCAAGATCAGGAGACACAGGCACACCCGAAGAGATGACAAATAAAGAGACAGAGTTACAAAGACATCTTCAACTCCCACCATGAGACCTAGACCCAGGATGGAGGCTCAGAAGTGCTCTGTTCTACGTGCCCCCCAGTCATCACTCCCCACTTCCTCTGAGGGGTTCTCACCTCAGTAACCAGCACCCACTGGAACGAGTCAGGATCTCTCTTGTCAGGCCATGGCAAAGGCCAGCAGAGCGCACCATGTCCAAAGCCACAAACCTGAAGTTATTTGAAGACACAAACACATAAGGAAAAAGCTCTGGTTTAAAACATGGGTTATAAAAGCCAAGCAGCTGTGCCTAGTACTGTGATCAAATGCCATCCTTATTCCATCAGAGCTTAAAATAGGCTGGGTAACAAGGCAAACAACTGTAAGAATCCCGAGCTGCTGCCAGTGGACACACAGCAGGCAGTGGCACCATGCTGGCCCTCCTCGCTTCCAGCGCCATGGTGTTTGTTCAAGGAAAGCCTCCATTATGCCTCAGGAACACACTGAGCTGACTGTTGATACAGCCAGCGAGGAAGCTCACTGGCAAACTACCCACTGTAGAGGCTCCACAGGCCCCATGCTGAAGCCAGCTGGCTCCACCACTACAGGGTGAGCACGGTCAGATCTCGAGAGCACCTTCAGCTGTCAGGACGTGGGTAGGAGTGCTCTTATTCCATTTACCCAGTCCATAGGACAAAAACTGGGCACATGGTCCATCGTCCTCCCAGATCCTCCCAATCCCCTCTGCCCAGCACAGGTTATTTCTCACATTTTAGCTGCTGCCTGCATAGGCTTTGTTAGGGTTGGAGGCTGAGGCTTTGTACCAAGCCCCAGGAGTTCAGTACATTCTGTTCAGAGAGCCAAAGGCACTGAATAACCACTTACATGTGCATTTGCCTAAACGTAGCCTAAACATACTGCAAGCAAATAGCAGGAATAGGTTTAGCACTCAAGAGGCACAATTAAAAGCAAAAAACACCCATCGATAATGTAGTACTTTAACAAAAAGACCAGAAAAAGCCAGTAAGAATCAGAGTCATTGAAATGGTATTTTTGCACTGCAGCAAAACCCAAAGAATATAAAGTTCAAGATGTATGCCAAGAACCTTAAAGCCTATTTTTAACCATTCAGTACATTTTATCTATAGATAAGCTGCTAAATACCATTTCTGGGGTTTAGATTTTTTGCTACAAGAGGGATGGCAGAGGTAGCCAGCCTCCCAGCAGAGCTGCTGCATTATGAATCACATCATGCTCACCAGGGGAATTGGGGCTGGAGTGCCGAGGGTGGGCTCGAGAGAGCCAAGAGGCTCGGGGTGCTATTCCTGGCGGCGCCAGCGATTCGCCGCGTGACCTTGCGAAAGTGACTTAATCACTGCATGGATCGCCTTCCCAGGCTGTGGCTGTCAAACCGCAGTGCTGCAAACACCCCGGGGCCTGGCCGCCTTAGGAAAGGCACTAACAGAATGAGACTATCTGAAAAAGAAACGACATAATGCAATGCACGAGGGTGCAGTCGCAGCGCCGATTTCAAAGGCAGCTTGGACTGTGTTTGGAACAAAGGCTCTTACTCAAGTAGTAAAAGACACTGTTAAAAAAGGAGCACCGTCTCCTTACAGTTATTTTATCCCTCTGGGCATGGGACGAAGCAGATGTTACTGTGTCTGAACGCTGCTACACCTCATGAGATTGAACCCCACAACCGTCTGTGCACATCCTCTGTCCAGGCAGGGCGAGCTGTTCGGT
The DNA here is from genome assembly GCF_003031625.1 of Empidonax traillii. NCBI lineage: Eukaryota > Metazoa > Chordata > Aves > Passeriformes > Tyrannidae > Empidonax > Empidonax traillii. The sequence goes on from NW_020955527.1 coordinate 340,211, forward strand.
GAGGAGCTGGTTATAGAACACTCCAGGGACAGCCCCTGCCGCGGGATCTGCGCTGTGCAGCAGCGCGATGACTGCAGCTCCGCCTGCGAACAGCACAGGGTGCAGCCCCCCGGCGCTGAGGGGTCCCGCTCGGCCCTGCCGGCGGCTGGCCCTGCCGGCTGCTCGCCCTGCCGGCCGCTCGGCCCGGGCTCAGCGGCTCGGGGGGCCCGCGGGGCCCGCCCTGCCCGCGGCTCCAGCCGGCCCGGGGCACGGCGGGGCGGCAGCGGGGCTGTCTCGGCACGGGGATTTCACCAGACAGCACGTCACTCGATCCGGCACACCCCGCAGTCGTCCCTGTGCCAGAGGCGAGCACCAGCCTCCGTGAGGAAGCGCCCGAAGGGAGCTGGAACTCCGTTCCTGGGCCGTGCAGTGCCGGGCGGTCCCTGCGGCTGAGCACTCCTTCGTGACTGACGGAGCACAGTCTGTTATCATGGCCAAGCCCGAGCCATCCCAATCGAACAACAGGCACCGCTCGCAGCTTCTGCCCAGTTGCACGGGATCGTTTCGGCTGCTGCCCGAAGCCAAGATCCAGCTCTGAGTGACCCCAGGGAGCCATTAGTGCTGCCACAGGATTTAATTCCTCTGTAATAGAAGGCACAGCTTACCCCCACATCCACGTTTTAGGAGCAAAACACACCTGGAAACTCCCTATTTGATCTTACAGGTCTTTCCCTGTCTGTGAGACTGCTCTGCCTGGCATGTAGGCCTCAGTCTCCCTTGCAATAAATGGGAGTTTCCACAGAAGAGAAACCAGAATCATCATCTGCTGTGTTCTGGGGTGGGAGGTTTGGTTGTTTTTTATTTACATTCAAGAACCCATTGTTATCAGTTACGCATGTTTGTAACAAAGCCCTTTTCCAAAATACTTCCAGCCGTGGCAGCAGAGAACACAGTCGCTGTCCGATTACCACATCCAAAGCTCAGGCAGATCCTACATTGCATCCTGCAGCCTGGTTTCACAGCTCCACCTCAACATGCCACTGCATGCTTTATTGGAACAAACTACCTCCTCTTTCTGTGCACTGCACGATCTCACACTTGCTGATTTCACTCCTTCTAGGTTAGCTGTGCCTTTGCTGAGCAGAAATATTGCTATTCCAAGGAAAGGAACAGTGACAAGTCACTCCAGACAGGTCATTGTTAGCAGCCATGACTGCTAACACATGGCACAGCAAGGCTGCTGAGCAGGGACTGTCATTCTCATTTTACAGATAGGAAAATAAACCCCTTATGAAGGCAAGGACAAAAACTGGCACTTTCCAGGTGACCAGATTAGCTGCTTTTGAATACCAGTCATTACTAGTGTTTTCTCTCCATTTGCCACGTTAATCCCAGGGAGCATGTCAGTGACTCTCCCCGCTCTGCCCCCAAACAGCTGCAGATCTTCATCTCACCCCTTGATCAGTCACCAAACATCCTGTTACTGGACACCTTCTCTGACAAATCAACTGCACGATTAACACCATTTCAATAAACTCAGGGTAATTCTGTACCTCAACCTCACAGACTGAAGTCCTCTCCTGATTCTCCAGAGGGCTTTGTGTGCCTCACAGTCACATATTACACCGGTTCCATCACCGCAATCTCTCTTCATTGCCAAAAAAACACGTGTTTATAAAGCCCCAAAACTGCACAGATTACAGAAAACCTAATGTAGAGAAAAAATTTGTGCCACTGGGTTGGCATGCTTGACAGGATTCTGCTCCTGGCACAGAGCAGGGACATGCCAGGGAGCTGGTACGGGTTTTGGGGCCAGCCTGCCTGAAGCAGCTGCCACAGTGAGCTACAGCATGACCCTAAAGCACAGAAAATCTCTGCACTGCTGTCCTTGGCACTGGGTGCAAGGCAGCTCACCCCTCTGCCAAACACTCTCAACTAGAAGACTTAACCTTGGGGTGAAGACTTCTGGTGATGATCAATGAGCAAAGGAGAGGCTGAGACAAGGGCTCAAATGCTTCTGGCTCACACAACTCAATTCTTGCCACCACACACAAACCCAGTTTTAGTTTTGCTGCCTCTCCCATTTAGAGCGGTCTCCTTGACAAGCACATGCTGTGGTTCCTGCAATCCCACAGTAACCTTGGCTGTTAGTTCTCTATCTACACATGGATTCCAACCTATTCAGCCAGAAGCAGAGATTTTTTCCTAGGATTTTCTAAATCTTTTAATCTTCTATTTCTGAAATCTGGAATTCTACTTTTTAAAGTTCATATTCATGAAGGGAGATTGAAGTGACCAAACTGCTGGTACTAGGGAGAGAAAAAGTGCTATTTTTCATTCTTCAGTTGCAGTTCATGGCATCTCATTTCACAGTCTCCAGCCAGGGAAAAGCTTACATAAGAGTTAATGCAGAGATTGAAGTGACTTACAGAACATTTCACTAACAGAAAAACGCCCTGCAGAAACTGGGAAGGAACAGGATTTGTCTACAGTGCTCTGCTGGGGAGACAGACAGGGACTGGTATAATCTCAAGATTTGCCAGTATTAAACATCACTTAATACCAGAGAGACTTGGACATGATGGAGAGTCTAATGAAGAGGCACAAGGTTGATGAAAGGATAGAAGCACTTGACATACAGGGAGAGGCTGGGGGAACTGAGAGCATGCTTTGAAAAGAAGAGCTGGACTAAAGGATTTCTTGAAGTCCCAGCCTCAGTTGTCCTTCAGTTCTGTGAGAAATAGGGAGAATGTGATTTGTTTAGTCTAGAAGGAGAAAGCTGAATGGGCATAACAGATTCCTTTGCAGACAGCAATCCAGGTTTCTTCTTCCCAGTACAGATCAAGGAGTAACAGGCTACCTTTGGGGAATGAAGACGTAGGCTGAGTTTCTACAGGTAGTGCTGGAGCAGACCATGGAATGACATCAGTAGCCGATTTAAAGAAGAAAGCAGGTGAAGTGCCATCAGAACAACTGAGGTATTGCCAATCCTGCTTCAGAGGGGACCTGACTTTGCACCATATTTCACTGATTTAAAAGACACTTGGAACAGCCCTACCTGCTGCCAGGGCTTTGCCTCACACCTGTCTCTCCGGTTTATAGCACTGCCAGGCCACAATTGTTCCACCAGCATTTGCCATGCCAAGAATCTGTCTCAAGTGGAAGTATTTAGATTTGTGAAAAACAAATCGGGTAGTTTCAAGAACAGGGAACAAGATAGTGCTTTATTTAGAAAAATATTAACCACTGTAGCCTCAGCAGAGGGTTTGGCAGATGAGGAACCAGCAAGCCACAGAGAAACAAAACCCAGAGAGCAAGTACTGCAGAACAACTGTACTGCACACACAATGCAAACTCTGCCCTAAGGAATTATGTCAGAACAAGGTTAATTATTTCTATTGGACTAATACTTTCCATTTAATTTATTTTTATAAATCAATCTGCATAATGTACACTGGCATCCTTTATGTTTCAATTTTGCTTACAGTAATAAAACTAACTCTGCAAATCATCCCTGGCTACATGTTATTTTTATATCCAAGAGCACCAAATGCTAAAAGCTTGGCAGCATAGATCTGACTAAGAGAGAGAAAAAGCATTCATTCTACTTCCCAAACATAGCATAATAAGACCATGCTCCACAGCCTGATTTTAAAGCAGTGGGATGCAAATGACTCAGCCTACGTTAAAATTAGAGGTATGATGAGATTTTGAGACTGCGAGAGAAGTACTGAATTAAATGCTTTTTCACTTGACTCAAATAGGCTTTTTTTTATTAGTGCCTGGTAAAGGAAATACTAGCAACTTTAAAAGTCTGTGAACCAGTCAAGCCAACAAGGTGTTTCACGAAGCTGTGAGTGTGACCTGCCACTGTCAGCACTGCAGGAAAGCCTGTGATGCCAGAGCACAAGAGCTGCACGGGGCGGGTGCTGTGGCTCTGGCCCCCTGTGACAGTGTGGTGTGGCACCCCCAGCCCCCAGTGCTGGCACAGAGGATGAGGCGAGGCCGGGATAAAGGGGAAGGGGCAGCACGGTGCCACACACGTGCCTGCTGGCAGCGATACCCAGGGCTCCTGCCCACAGTCTCCTTCGGCTCCTCCAGCCCATTTACTGGGACGTTCAGGGTGCTTTCCCCAAGCCCCTCTTCCTCCCAGCACCGGGAAGTGCCACAGCCCCGCTCCCAGCACAGCGGGGAGAGCGGGTGGGCAGCGAGGGCCCCTCTCCCACTCCCTGCAGCAGCAGCAGCAGCAGCGGCACCGGCACAACCAACGCCTTCCTCGAGTCAAACACCGACACTGCTCGCACAGCCAGGAGGCACCTGGCTCAGAGCCACCCAAACACGGTTTTCTGTATCTTCTAGTGCTTCTCTTATAATGAATACCTACTCAACCTCACCCCATATATATATATATATGAATGTATGTACACACACACATAGATATTTTTAACATATGTAAAGAAATTTAAAGAACCCCAACATTTTAAATACTAGATTAAAAAAAGCATTAACTGGAACATTTCACTAGTCCAAATGACCAAATCAAAACATTCCCATTCCCCTCCTCCCAGATACACTACTTACAGCCAGCAGGAATGTGTCACAGCTCAGCATTCCAGCCCACTGCCTCCCCAGGCTTTTCCTTTCTCCTGCAGGAAATCCTCCAGCTGGCCTTGCTTTGTTCTGTAGCATATTTTAAATTCAGCTTCTTTGCATCAATTGAATTCAGGTGCAGCAGGAACTTGGTACCTGCACATGAGTGTTGTTCCTCATGAGATTTCCTTACGTTCAATTTCCTTACAAGCAAATTAGAAGAAAAGAAAAAAAAAAAAGAAGGGAATGATTCTTTCAGTAATTTTCTGCCTTTCTGCAATTCTCAAAGGCAGAATTGCATTCTCAAAGAAGTGTGAGAAACCAATTACCACCGAAGGACTGTGCATCTCCCAACATGGATTAACCAAGTCCTGCTTGGGTTCATGATGAACGGTTTGCTCAAATAAGTGTTGCAGACTTCTCCTTAACAAGAGAATTCTTGAATTCCTCAAACCTTTATGTTTAGAAGCAAAATTATTTACAGGTTGGTCGTCATAAAACACTCTGGGCCAGACGTTATCCTGGACATTGATTCTGTGGAGACTCAAGCAAATGCATATGATGTCTCTCTCAAGTTTTCTCGGGGAAGGGCCGTGCCCACAATGGGCACTGGGTTTGGAGGTGTAAGGGGCTGAATGCTGAGGGCAGAACCCTTGGGGCCTGTTCCTCCACACAGCCATGGCTGTGACGCAGCAGCACAGGGACAGGAAGGAGTCATGGATTATGGGTGAGGAAAACCAAACCCTCAGTTTGGTGCAGGTAGAGCTGGAGGGCATGCATCACTCTTGTTTCAGAAGCAGCACCCTTAGCCTGGGGCTGAAAGAAGCAAAATAGGGAGTAAGGTAGGTCACTTGCCAGGCAGATCATCCTCAGTTGGGTTTGGTTTGGTTTGGTTTGGTTTGTTTGTTGTGGGTTTTTTGATGCTTGACAGCTATTACCACTAAATAGCAGAACCTGTGACAATAGAGAGAGAACATAATTGCTTTGCTCTGAGAACATGAGCAGCATTTTCACCAAACAAGACTGGACTTGTTGGGTTATTTTAATTCTTGGCATAGCTGGGCATGTCTTATCTCCAGCTCGGAAAAAAAGGAAATGCATAATGAAGACAGTCAGTTGTCTTGTAGGTAACTGCACACAATTCCCACCACAGGACAGGATTGTTGGCAAGACATGGTATCAGTATAGGGAAACTTAATACTGCCAGCTGAATAGATCTGTCACATTTCTTTCTGCAAAATATTATGTCTACTGCTACTAGAAATAGCACAGCTGAGTGATAAAATTTAAAAAAATGTGAGAAATATTTTCTCTATTTTCAAGTCTATTTGCCTTGTGAATATTGACAATATTTTGTTTTATCAGAGTCATGTTTTATGCCCACAGGGCCAGAACTTCTCCAACCCCTACACCCACGTTCTCATCAACAGCAGCAGAGCTTAAACAGATTCTGCAGCAGCTCATATAGGACCAAGAAAGTAGGCTTGTTGGGTGCATTTATCTAAAAAGAAATAGGAATAAAATAACCTTATACAAGAATATTGCCCTTAAAACACTGAAACACGCTCTTTAATATCTGCTGACTGAGGCCTGGTCCTACAGAGACTGAAAGGATTTCACATTGCCAGAACCTTCCTTCCATGAATAGCCACTGATTTCATGTACTACTTTAGGATCAGGTCTTAGAGGACACTATTTTTAACTACATGAAGAACAAGCATGTCTAAAACACCTTAAACCCTCCAGCTGAGGCTATATATATTTTAAAGCCATTCTAATATGTGCATAATTAATGTGAATATTACTCAGCAAAGGGTAAACAGCAAGTGCTGCAGTAACTCTAATGTCACTAATTTCATTACTCTACTGAAATATGCTACTGTAAATGAACTAGTACACTATGAAGTGTTATAAATAATTAAAACTAAAACTGCAACTAACAAAATGAATGAACCAAGAACATTCTGTAACCCCGTGTTCCTACCCAACTTCATAATTTTCTAATTTGAGTAAAACACTCTATCTGCGTCTGTCTGAGCACAGAAAGGAATTTGTTCATAGAATTTGCTAATTTGGAAAGAACTTTGGTTGGAAAAAAGTTGAAATGTTAAAACCTGTACACTATGACAGAACATCAATACACACACCACAAAACATAAACTGCTCCTCTGTCACCCTTCCCAGGCACCCAGGTGAAGCCACAGCAGTGGGGACAATCCAAACCAAGCTGCTGCTGACGTTGGGACATCAAGTCCTAAGAAGGAACACATCCTACCTGGTCTCAGAGGATGGGGACAGAGATGGACTTCTCCAGTCATCCCAGCTGACACAGCTTGATGCTGAAGGAGGTGAGCAGGAAGGAACTCTGTCTCCCCAGCCAGGCTCTCCCACAGCAATATCTGCCGTGCTGCACCATGGGCAAGGCTGGATGCTGAGTGCAAGGCTGAGGCAGAAGAAGTAGGTTCTACTTCGGCATGTGAAGTTGGAGCAGTTCAGCTTTTGAGATCTAGAGAGGAGAAGAGACAGATGAACAGCATACCAGTGATATAACTGTATCTTTTAGAGAGATTTTTAAAGCAGATGAAAGGTGCTTTTGTGCAACTTGTTAAACTGCTGCTCCATTCCTCCAGTCAATAGCAAGTGTCAAATTGTTTTTGCAGAAGTTTTCTGCTTTGTTTTGCTTTTGAATTTTCATTCTTTGGTTTCACTGAAATAAAAGGCCTCTTTTTTTTAGACAGACATAAAAGGGGCTGACAACTTCTGCTGCTTCGTTACCTCCAGGTGAATTCCATATTCTATATTCTGCTCCTTCACTCCTCTTGGCTTCCTGCTCTGTCTTCTCTGAAGTACCACAGAGTTTTCCACCTGCCTTTTTTTTTTTTCTTAATTTTTATTTGTTGGTGTATGTTTACAGGACAAAAAGCTTTATCAATTAATCTACTGTTTATGCTGCTAGCCCTGATGTTCACTGTAAGGGAGCACCATCCCTGCGAATGAGCCGGGGCCAGACCCTGCACAGCTGCCAGCAGGTGCAGCCCCGTCCCCCTCCAGAGCAGCAGGTGGGATGCTGAGGGGGGTTAGCCCCAGGATGAACTCTCAGGGAGAAATATCCATGAGGAGAGAGCTCTGACCTTGCTTCTGGAGCCTGCAGGAAGGGGGTTCCTACATCTCTGTAGCCCACCACAGCACAGAAGGGTTCTTAGTGCCACTGGCTTAGGTGGGTCCATGGGCCCTCCTGGGCTGCTGGCTGGCTGCTGGGCTGCATCCACCTCTCACTAGTGGGAAAGAGGGGAGGCAGAAGGGAAAAGCCTCACCTATCTGCATAAGCCTGAGTTGTGCAGTTACACTGCAAATCACTCAGGACAAAAATCCTCCTGCCCCACAGTGCAAGGGAGTTCCCCCTGGCAGAGCTGGGGCAGGCACAGCAGGTGAGAACGGCCCAGGGGAGAAGCTCGTCTGGAACTGCCCTCTGACAGTGAGAGAAAAGATCCTCCATCCATCTGTCCTGCCCACCCTGGCTATGGCAACCTCTGTGGGAAGCCAAGCAGGGGACTGACAGCCCGTTCTAGTACAGACAGCCCACAGGCCACCCCAGGGGGGCTCAGGACCATATGAGGAGCTTTGTCAGGCACTGAGCAATGCTGGAAAGAACAGGATGCTCCTGCAGGGATGCACTTCTCTGGGAGATCTCAACTTCTGGACAAAGTTGTGCAGCTGAGAGCAGAAGCCTGTAATACCACCCTGCCCTGGATGAGGACACCAGTGCTGGGTATAAGCAGGGATGTTCATAATTCTCACTTTTTTACAATAAAGACCGATTAATCCTGTCCTCGCTAATCTGCCGTGACAGAACAGCTGACCTAAGATTCCTCCAAGCTGCAATGTGTGTTTACAGCTGCAGGAGCCAGAGGTTGTTAAGCACAGAGTTAACTCCCACAGACCAACTATTTCCTTCTTTTTTTTAATAACTATTTCTTTAAGCAAGTGTCTCCTGGTATTTTAAAAATTCATTTTAATCAATTTAAAATTAATAACGAAGGAGCAAAATCCTTAGGGCCTGAAAGCTCCAATCTCTGCCAGGCTGGAAGTGATGAGTCAGCTCCAGCACGGCCGCCATGGAGCAGCTGAGGGCCGCCCAGAGAGCTGAATTAGGTCACTCGGTTTGCTATTCATGGAGTGGTGGCTGTCCCTGCCATTGGATGGTTCCCTCTTTCTGAGGAGAGCTGCGGCACTGCGAGGCACTGCTGTGGCACCTCGCTGCTGCTGCTGCTCCATCCATGGGTACTTATCGGGCAGGAGCACAATGGAGCCTCTCCAAGAGGAGGGAAAGGACAGTGGCAGCAGGACACAGCACACACAGGGCCCTCCCTCTCCCGCAGTGCTGCACGGCATCTCCTCAGACTCCTGCCCTGATCACTAACCCGTGCTCTGCTTGGGCCAGGAACGGGAACAGCAGTGTCCACAGCCAGTCCTCCAGCTCCCGCCTCCACCCAAACCACAACTTACGCTCAGGCTCGGCTCTGCTCACTTCCCAAGGGAACATGTGCTCCCAGGGTGCCAGAGCAGAGCCACTGTGCTCCCTCACTAATTACCTGTTTCTAATTGCAGTGCCACAGTCCCAGCAGGAAGCTCCTATGGCAGCTCCCCAGGGGGATTAACATTGAGCCTTCGCTTTGTACACTGATGCAGCACATGAAGAAAAGCAGTTCCCACCTCGTGTGCCATGGGAGCCATGCCAGTGGGTTACCTGTGTGTCTGTGGGTCGCCGTGGCACTGGGATGCCGGCACGCAGCAAGGCCAGCCTGGGCGGCAGTGGGAGGCTGCATTCACGGGCTGTAGGAAAGAAGAAATGTGCAGTATCAAACACTACATTTTCAAAGCTTTTCTTTCCAATCTCTTTCCATTTGTTCAGTATTTTTAAGGGTAATACATGGAGGGAAAATGAAGTGACTGACAACAGATGATTCTGAATTGTTGGCTTTGGTAGCACGAAGGGAAAATGCAAGAGCGCTGCAAACAGCAGCACATTTCCAGCATATCTAACTTTCAGCAATTTCTGCCATGGGCCTGAGAGTATATTAAAGGGTGCTAGTGATTATAAAGCATGTACTAGATCAAGGAGATTCTCCTGCAATATTTTAATTTTCACTTAAATTAAATTTACATTATAATTTACACCACTCTGCTTACAAACAGGGAAAGAGGCACTGCAATTGTAGCAGCAGGCATGCATACCTTCATTTATTCTTCCCTATTTTTAACTTGTGGTTAAACTTAACAGACTTCCAAGTGCAAGTAGATTGAAGCTCCATCTAGTGCCAGGGGCCGGGAAGTTACTGAGAGATTTGCACTCCAAAAATAGCAAACGTGCTCACAAAACTATGGAGGAGCAGCAGACAGCCTGGAATCCCAGGGCTGTCCCACGCAGTCGACAATGCTGTGGAAATGCTGTTACAGTGTATAAGGGCTTCATGTTAAAGCTGCTGTACCTTGGGCCAAGCAGAGCCTGGACTGGGGCACAGCCCCCCAGACACCTCTGCCATGGTGAGAGGGGTCCCTTGTTCCCCACCATGCTCCACCACCAACACGCCCTGCACGGCTCCTCTCGCAGCATCCACGGATCCGGGCCCTCCTGCTGCATCCCAGTTCACCCAGCTAACCCCCAGCCAAAGCTCTCAGTGGCTCTGAAATGCCCTTGTTGTTAAATACACAGCTGGAGCACCTGCCAGCAGGTCACCACCACCTCTTGCACAGACACCTCCTAATGGTAGCACAGAAAATGGGTATCTATCGCCAACACACAAAGCATCTAGCTGGTGCTAATGTTCCCTTCCTCTCTTTTTCTGCATTTTTTTTGCAATGACACCTGCTAGAACTGTACCTGTTTCTTAATGTTTCCTTTCACCCATACCAGAGTGACTGCTCTACAGTTGCACAGTATTAGCCTTTCAGACTGAATACACGTCTTCTAAGCACATAATTCATGTATTCAAAAATATTTCTTTCGTCATCTTTTGTGATTATGCAGAACAACTTTGAGCAGAATAACGTTCATATGTTTTGTTTCTCAAAAACACGGTATTTGACTGGATGCAATGGAGAGAAAAGCCCTGCCGCTATGGCAGAAATAATTCTATCAGTGCTGAAACTACGTAGTACTTCAACTATCAAAGATTCACACCAAAATATTCTAAGTATTAAATACACTGGTGCTTCTTTGACAAGCTAACTGCAGGTGAGTTGACTGCTGCTCAGAGTTAGGACGGAGTTTTTTGCGGTTAAAGAAAAATTTAGTATCAAATTAAAAAAATTGCAAAAAACCCCACATTTAGCCATTCATGCTTCATTCAAACAATAATATTCATTTGCAATTTTATAGAGCATTATAAGATTCGAACTGTATAAATTCTTTGAGAAAATATGTTTTTAGGATATATTATTTTAGACATACATTTAGATATACATTTAGAACATATTCAGAATTATTATTAAATGCTTTTGCAGAGAGTGAATATTTTGGGTAGAAATTGTGTATCACAGATAAATTTATGTATCTATGATCCAAAAATCCTGTGGATTTTTAACAAGTAACAAGCATTAACAGCGAAATTATTAGCGACCAGAGGAGGAAACAGCACCCAGACAAACATATTTACAGATATGTCAGTGAAAGCAAGCTGAATGAAGGAAATAACGCCCTGAACAAAGCCCCAGAGCTCCCCGGCTGAACCACGTGGGCGACGGAAGGCGCAGCGGAAAGCCATGCGGGAACAATCCCCTACAGACACGGAGCTGGGAACACAGCCGGGCTGGGAGCACTCCCCAGGACGTGGCCGGGTGGGGGCCCGTGGGAGGGGTCCCCCCGTCCCTGCTGTGCACCATAACACGACAGGAGCTAAACTTTGGGGTTTCTTTCTTAATGCACGCTCGCACAGTCCAGAAAGTCAGATCACCTATTAAATAAGTAAAATTGTATCCACCAGTAACTGTAAGAGAGAAAAAGCCAAGCAGATGAAGCCTGAGCAAGGTTAAATGTTCTCCTTCATCTCCCATCATTTCTTGCTGCGGTCAGTGAAGTGCAGAGAGATCACAGGTTCACACTTCACACCACAATAAGGCTGTTGCCTGTGTTACTGCACTGCACAAATATCTGCAGAAAAAATGACTCTGTCAAGATCCTGTGCTTGCTCTGCTCCATTTTCCACCTTTCTGCTTTCTCTCCCTCTAACTCTGTGCTTCACCACCCCTCTTATTGCATTTCTTAGCCTCAGTTTTGGCTTTTCAGATTAACTTCCACACCATCTTTCACCCACTGCAACAGTCACTTTCCAGAGGCACGTGATGAGTCCCCATGAGCTCGGGCAAAAAAATGTAAAGACTTTGGACTGATGATGCTCCCACCTTCCCTACATTGTGTCAAGCTATCTACAAACTTACTGAATTTCACAGTACATACCCTTGTTTCATAACTGAAAAGTTAACAGTTACCTGTTTGGGTTCTGTTTGCTTGATTTAAAGCAAAACAAAATGCTGCAGGCCCTAAGCACACGGAGGAGTCCGACTATTTGGTAACTGTGAAAGCATAGAAAGCTGGGTCATACGGACATAATTCTGCACTTCTCACTCCTGTAGGGACTCACATCAAAACACCATTATGAACCGGAGATTACCTGTCCAAGTAAGAATTTACATCTTAATTTCTAGGATTAACGTTTATTTTTTGTTGGCCATCAACGAAAATTTACCTTAGAAGTCCTAAAGCCGAGCAAAGTTCCATGACTTCAGACATCTTTTTTAGTGCTTTGGCCAGTCTGTAAACCACATGCACAAAGAACTGTCCTTCCTCATGTTTTAAGTACTTCTGAAAGCCACTGAAATGGAAGCAGCTTCATGCCCTTATCTGACATAGCCATATCCCTACTCTTGCACCTAATTTTCAGAGTTACATTTTAGGTTTGTTCTGTTTGAACTTGATGGTCAAACAGGGGATAAGGAAGGCAAACTCCTCAGAACTGCTTACGTAACTGATCCTTAGGAAGACAATGATTTTGCTGAGCTATCTGTATTGACCATACCGGGCCAAACTCCTCCACAGAGACAAAACTCTCATCCACACATGGAGTTACACCACTGTTCTAAATAACGTAAGACGCAGCAGAAAAGCATCCTCTTTCCAGAACTTTCTGGATGGTTCAGGCACAGCTGTACAGGGCTCTCTGCAGTGCAGCCACAGCTATGCTGGCATGGGACAGGACCTTCTTCATGCACAGGTGTAGCTGTGCAACAGAACTCTGCACTAAGGTCTTAATGATTGCTTCAGTTTGTATTACTGTATTTTTTAAACCTAGCTTCAAGTTTTCCACTCATTAATACGTCATTTTTACAATTTGTTTCTAGCTAACAGTCATCCCAGCCTTTAGTGGCTTCCTGGGTTTTCAGCCCAGTCCCTCAGGTAGCCGTGGAAGGACCTGGCACAGCTCATCCCCTTACAAGGCTGACACAGATGGCTCCTAGCTGTCACCAGCTGACTTGGGGCACTTGTAAATCAGCGTTCCCCTCTGCACTTCCGAAAGCACTTGTGGTGAAGAGAAAGACCGCCACAGGAACTCAGTCTGGTCAGGAGGTGAAGTCACCAGAGCAGTGCCCACAGGCACCAGCTGCTGGCACCACAGCCACAGCGCATGAGCCCCGGTTCTGGGAAGTTTAACTCCACAGAAAAACCCTGCCGTGTTCTGCTGGTGGTTGCTTGCCCTCCTGTCTGTACAGAAATGCTGGTTACAGTTATTTGCAAATGGTGAAAACTGTGATGAGCTTGGTGAAAAACAGGTGGAATCTGGGACATCATAACAGTTGGACTTGGAGGTCTTTCCCAACCTAAACGATTTTATGGGAAGTAATCCTGCCTTTGGCTGTCTCACCATTCTGAGCACAGCAGCAGCTCTGGTACTTACAAGGCTTGACAGAAAACTCCAAGTTGCATTATTAACAAAATATAGCCCTCCTTCAAATTTTTGGCCAATTTCAACTTTTCTGTTACCAAGATAAAAGCTGTGAAGTTTCTCACAAAGCTATAAATAGTAAGTACACTCTGACTAAGCACAGATGGAACTTTAAAATCCTTTCAAATGATTATTTTTCTTAGATGTGATCCAACATCAGTTTCAGGCAAAGTTCTAATCCAAAGGAAAAAGACCAATAATTGTTACAAGCTGCACAAAACCCATCAAACTGTGGATTTAGTATGCAATTAAATTCCAGAAAGAACAATTACCAGGCAAAATATAGGAAGAGACTAAAATGCAAGAAATTACTATTTCACAACTATTTTTCATACAGATATAGCTTACAATCAGCCCATTTCATATGTCCATCAGTCCAGGTACTGATGTTAAAATGACCCATTACATCAATCAATTTTAAAAATTATATATACATATATATAAATCCTTCACTTAACAAATGCCTCAGATTCCAATTAAGCCTCACAACAAAAACCAAAACCCTGGAGGTCCCTGCTCTTACAATCTTTAACATACAGAGTACACCCTCATTTTCTTAAATCCAACAGACTCAAAGGAGGTGCTGCAGTAGTGTGTATACAAATAATATTATAATAATTGTATAACATAGAGCACAAACAAATAAGGCACTTAAGAGTGAAAACAGAATTAAAGAATCGTGATTTTCAGAAGCAGCACTAGTGACTGCTGAATCTGCAAATTATACAAGATACCTGGTAGCTTCATAGCATTAAATAACAGTAACCCAATTTAGACTTCACTTCCTAAATATATTACTAGAGTTATTTCACAATAGAAATAACTATTATAGAAATGACTAGAAGCTCAGCTACCAAAGCAGGTGGCAAATCCTCTACTCTCATCCTTCCATTTGTGTTCAGAAGATCCCAGGCTTCCATGACCACATGGTCTGTGCAGCTCTTACAAAAGGTGATATTCCCTGTGAGGCAGCACCAGAATTCCCTGACCCACTCTGCACTCTGACACCCAGGTGAAATGTTTGCTCTGTCAAAGAGGAGAGGCACTGGACCACCACACATCAACCTAGTGAGGCTCTGGAATCCCAGGATTCCAGGAAAGCAGCAGCTTTTCCCCCAGCCCCGGCTCAGCTGGCAATGTCCACGGGGTCTCTGTCTCCCGTGAGGCAGGACTGGATGTGGGCTGAGAGGGCTCAGGGGGCCCAGGAAGGCACAGCTACTCCTCCTGGGGCAGAAGGGATGGACGAATGCCTTGGAGGGTGGGGGCATGCCAGAAGGCGAGATCTCTCCAGGCAAGAGGGGTGCCTTTGGATAAAGTCTTGGAAACCCACAGGTTCTTGTGTAGGATACTTGCATGCTTGTACCAAGCTGCCTGCCATCCATGCAAAACCCCCCTCTCATTAGTCAAGGGATAATGATGATAGCATAGCAAACAAGCAGCTCCTAAATCCCCAAGGCCTGCCCCTGGGTG
The DNA here is from genome assembly GCF_003031625.1 of Empidonax traillii. Classification (NCBI taxonomy): domain Eukaryota; kingdom Metazoa; phylum Chordata; class Aves; order Passeriformes; family Tyrannidae; genus Empidonax; species Empidonax traillii. The sequence continues at coordinate 355,249 of NW_020955527.1, forward strand.
ATGTCTGCCTCCATATTAATTAAATCTACTTACTAAAGTAACACAATTTGGAATCCTTACTGCAGCTTGGAAAAAAACAAACAAACAACCCAACAAAAAAGTCAAACACATTTTGGTTGAACTCTAAAACTAATGGGCTCATCAGCCTCACGTCCATTTCAGATGGATGCATTCCATTCTGGGCCAGCAATGGTGTTTAACTGGGACCTCCTACAGACCAGCATTAAAAAGAGAAGTCATCCTCAACGGCACCTTCAGACTGAAGAGAGCATTTTCTCCTTCTCATGGAAGGAATCTGTGGAGGGAAGATGATGAAGGCAATCCAAACTTCACAAAAACCTTTAGCTATTTAAAAAGCCAAAAGGAACGTTAAAGGCTGTAACTCATTGGTAGATACAGTGATGTTTCTGGGATACATGGATGCTGCTGTCCAAATTCAGAGGGGGAAAGGCACTGTGAAAATAGAACAGAGGAAAAACTTAAGGAATTAAGCTTAAATATGCAAATGAGCTCTTCTCCAACTACCTCGTAATCCAAGTAATTAGTAGAAAACAACACTCCGTCCCATGACAACTGAACTAGGTTTTGAAAGGTCTAAGAACACCCTGAAGTATGCTGTAGAGGTATCCATTACAAATATCTGGGGATATAACCTCAGGAAAAGGCAGAATAATTTACTGTATACTATGCCTTGACATATTCAAGTATGAGATCTAACTTCTGGAATTATAGCCACAAAGCTATTGACATGGACAGCCATCACACCCTAATGCCCTGAGAATCACAACAGACACCCTATAAGGCAAAACCACCCTGGAAGTGATCCCCCCATCGATTTCAATGACAAGAAAGACAGACAGAGCCACTGCCCCAAAACAAGCCCTTAAAGTTGCTGGGGAACATTTCTACGACCCATGACAGCCTTGGAGCAGCCATCCTGCCCAGGGCCCAGCATCACTGCAGCAAACCACCAGCACCAGCCCCGCCTATTGTAACGGAATGGGGAAACTAAATTATTGCAACAGAGACTTGGAGGAATCTGGAAGAATGAAACCCGAAATCGGCAGTTGCAAACCCCTGCAAAAATACAATGGAACAGACGCTGGTGTGTGAGACAGGGACACACCGGGCCTGCGGTGAGGTCCGGGAACGTTGCAGCGGGGGGATCGGGCGGAGGGCAGGGGGGTCACCCATCACCGAGGGGCGCAAAGGCAGATCTGAGACTGTAGAAACAATACAGAAATGAGGGGCTGCGCAGGGGCCGCCTCGGCTCAGCGGAGCCGGGCCACGGGGAGGACGGAGCGCCGGGCCCTCAGGGCATTTCCAGGAGCGGGCACCGCTCCGCCGCAGCAGCCCAGCTGTGACCCCCCCGGTCCCCTCAGGACGGCGCTCCGTGAGGGCACCCAGCGCCGTCCCCTGGGCCCCGGGAGCCGCGTCCGGCTGTCCCGGTCCGGGACGGGCGGGGGGCGCCGCCGCCGGTACTCACCGCTCCCAGAGCTCCGGCGGGGCCATCGGGGCGGCCGTACAGACCGCCCGACCCCGGCCCAGCGCTGCCGGCCCCGACCGCCGGGCCTGCCGCGGGCAGCGCAGCGCACCGCGATCGCGTCGGGCCGGGCCGGGCCGGGCCCCCGCAGCATCCCCGAGCACCGGCCGCCCCGACCTGCCGGAGGACCCTGGCGCGGGCACGGGACGGGCAACTGGGCCCTGTCCCCGCCCCGTCCCCGCTCCCCCCCGGCCGCGGGGGCGGTGCCGGCCGCGCCCCTCCTTCCCCCGCCCCCGGCGCGGCAGCGCAGGGCTGGGCTGGGCCGCGCCGCCGCCGCCGCAGCGCTCGGTCCGCTCCGCCGCCGCACCGCCGGGACCGCAGCCCGCCCCGCGCCCCCGGCCCGCCCGCCGCCCGCTCGTGCCCGCCCGCCGCCCCGCGATCATGGCCGGCTGGCAGAGCTACGTGGACAACCTTATGTGCGATGGCTGCTGCCAGGAGGCCGCCATTGTGGGCTACTGCGACGCCAAGTACGTCTGGGCAGCCACGGCCGGCGGCATCTTCCAGAGCATTACGGTGAGCGGGGCTGGCGGCAGCGGCGCCGGGAGCGGGGGCGAGGGGCCGCGCCCGGGGCACGGGGGCACCTTGCGGGCGGGGGGGAACGGGCCCGGCCGCTCGCGCCGCCTTTTTCTGCGCGGCGGGAGCGGCGTGGGGCCGATCCCGCGGGCGGGGGCGGCGGCCGGCCGGGGCGGGGGGGGGGGGGGGGGGGGGGGGGGGCCCGGGGGGGGGGGGGGGGGGGGGGGGGGGGGGGGGGGGGGGGGGACGCGGGCGGCGGGCCCGGCTGCGGGGCGGGCGACGGGCGGAGGAGGCGGCGGAGGAAGGCGGCTCGAGCGCCGCCGCGCCGGCGGCTCCATGTTTTCTCCGCCAAGATGGCGCTCTGCCATTGATGCTCCCCCGCCCTGCCCGCCCGCGCCCCCGGCCCGCCCGGCCCCGCCGCCCGAGCACAAGGGCCGTGCGGGGCGGCCGGCGCGGCTCCCCCGGCCCCGTGCGGCCCCGCCCCGGGCGCGGCGGGCACGGTCCCGGCCCTGGCCGGGGCGGAGCGGGGCCGCCTGGGCCGCGGTCGGGGGGCCGGGCCCGCCGTGACGCTGCACTTTGCGGCCGCCGCGGCGCGGCCGGGCCCGCGCCCCCCCCCCCCGGTCCGCCCGGGCCCGGGCCGGGCCCCTCCCGAGGGGGAGGCGGAGGGGCCGCGGTGGCGGGAGTTGCCCGGGCCCTGCGGTCCGGCCACGCCGCTGATGCCGCGGGTGCGGGCGGGCCCCGAACTGATCTCCCGGGACAGGTGCGGACGGAGCCCACGCCGGCTCCGGGGTCAAGGCACCGACATTCGCCCTGTCCCGTTTAACGGGCCGGGCCCGGGATCGCCGCTGCAGAGGCTCCCCCGCGCACAGCGCTGGTGCCTAACAAAGCCCTGTGTGCTGGAGCACTTCCTGCGGGGAGCGGGGGAAAATCACGGCCTCAGCCTCTTCACACGAGACAGCAGCATTTCTAAATAGAAATTAAACAATAAAACGCTGCCGTGCTAACTCTGAGCTCTTTCCTTTGACAGCCAGGAGAAATAGATATGATTGTAGGAAAAGACCGAGAGGGTTTCTTCACCAATGGTCTGACCCTTGGTGCAAAGAAGTGCTCTGTGATCAGAGATAGCCTGTATGTCGATGGTGACTGCACAATGGACATCAGGACAAAGAGTCAAGGTGGTGAGCCGACATACAATGTTGCTGTAGGCAGAGCTGGACGAGGTAAGTATCGTTTCCTCATTGCTAAATGAAGAATCTAAGCCTAAGCATAGACTCCAGCTATTAAGAACACCAGACCCCTGTATGTAATGTTTAGTTTTGGGAAGTGGTGCAAGGGGGTGGGTGGTAATGTTCTGGCTGAGTTCTGCCTGGAATCACACTTGTCCCCATGCCCACCTGTGTCCTAGCCCAGCACCAGGCAGTGCAATGGTTAAACAGATCCCTGGCGAGCAGGAAAAAGAGCAGGCTGCAGCTCCAAGTAGATTTTCCTGATATTCTGTCACTTGGTACTTGAAGCTCAGGAGGGGTCTGTTAATGACAGGCAGTGACTGCAGCTTTCTCACTGTGAACTGCTCAATGGAAATTTTTTTTTGCAAAAATGCGAATCCCTTATATGAGCTGCTCCTACTTGACTTTTAAGAAGCTCTACACTAACTCTTCTTGCACTTCCTATTGAGCTTGCTGAAGTCTGTCTTCAGGCAGAAATGCCTGTCCAGTCTGGTGCCACTGAGAAATGTGCTCCTCGTGCTGTTCATTTAACTTCCAGTAAAAGCTGTTGTGGGGCAGGCACTCAGCTGGGATAAAATACTGGCTATGATTGGCGTGCCTTATGTCAGGGACACCTGGGCTGATGGTTTCAGGCTGGCTGTGGAACAAGTTTGTAAGTGATAGACTTTTGCTTATAGGTGTCAGTCCAAAAGCAAAGCTGATGGTGTCTGTAGGGTAAAGCCTGGGGCAGGGATGCAAGAAGAGAGTTGGCAGTGCTGGAGTGAAACAAACATAGTTCTGACTTGTGAAACGCCACTGAGAACTGTCTTAAACTTTGATGAGCAAATTGGAATGGAAATAGAATTATAGAGTCAGTTAGATTGTAAAAGCCCTCCAAGATCATCCAGTCCAGCCGTTCCCCCAGCACTGCCAAGGCCACCACTAACCCACATCCCCGAGTGCCACATCCACATGGCAGCAGGCAAGCAGCCTCCACCGCTGCCCTGGGCAGCCTGTGCCAGGGCTCGACAACCTTTTTGGTGAAGAAAGGTTCCCTAATATCCACCCTAAACCTCCCCTGGTGCAAGTTGAGGCTGATGTATGATCACCTCTAGGTAGGCTGCAGTATTGCCACCTTGGCTAACAGTCCCTGGCCTGTGGCAGCCCAGAGTTCATTGTGTCCCTGTCCCTGCTGGGGACATCTGCTGGCAGCTTCCAGTCACACTTATGGGTGAGGAACCTCTGGGTATTCCTTTGCCATACAATCTGGACACCTTGCTGGCATGGGGGGAGCGGGGAGAGACCCAGCATGACAGTCATCCCTGCACTTCGTCCTACGCAGAAAGCACGATTTGTAGTTCTGTTACTGCATGGAAGGTCTTAGCCCAGCTCACCCTGTGGGTTTTCCCCCAGCATCAGGGCAGTTACTCTGGCCCCTACACCAGCAGTGACCACAACAGCCCAGAAGAGGGGAATGTTCCTCCGCAGCTCTCCAGTCACACTGTGCACACACTGCACCTCTGCCACACCCAGGGATTTCCTTGCTGGGTGATGACTGATGGTGAAAGGCACTGTGACGCTTTTTGGAGATAACTGGGGGCATTTATTTTAGCAGTGAACTCTTAAAAGTTCTGTAGCTACATAAAATCCCTGAGGATAGCTTGTACCTTCTCCCAGCTCTGTCTACATTTGTGTTTTTACAAAACTTAAACTAGGTTAGTACCCAAATACTAAATCTTGAATTTGAGGGTGTTTATTGCACTGCCTAAAACATGCATTATTTCCTTGTCTAACACACTCTTTTTAAAACTTTTTTCTTTTCTCTTTCAGTCTTGGTCTTTGTAATGGGCAAAGAAGGGGTCCATGGAGGCGGATTGAATAAGAAGGCATACTCAATGGCAAAATACTTGAGAGACTCTGGGTTCTAGTTGTTAGGCAGACTGTTAAGTATTAGGGGAAGATTGCTATTAAATTTTCCTGGCGGTGAGCTTTAAACCTTACATTCTGGAAACTTTACTAGCAATGCAGGGTGATGGGGTATGAACCTGTGTCTCCTTTGTATCCCTTTGTTGGTGGGGAAAGGTGTTTTTTTTTTTTTTCCTTTAATTCTGTTCATTTCTGTTTTGTTTCCTTGTGTACTCCAGCACTGGTTATAGTCATGGGAAAGGAAGGTGTCCATGGAGGGACACTCAACAAGAAAGCATTTGAACTGGTTTTATACCTGAGGAGGTCTGATGTCTGAGCAGCCTCTCCCCATCCACCTAGCAGCTGTCTGCACCACCACCTGCTTGTGCTCAGTCCTGCCAGACTATAGATGGTAGTTTATGTTTTTTATTTACCCATTTCCTACTGTCATAACTCCAGTTCCCCCTTGTTCATCTCTGTAACCACTGTAGGTAACTGAGCCCGTCTGGCACCACCACGAGGAGGATATGCATGTGATACCTTGAAACTCGGGAGGGGAACATGCCAAGTGTAGGCTCTGCTTCGTCTTAGCAATTAGTGTGATATTGACAACTAAACCAACTGAGATACTAAACAAGGTGCCGATTGTACAATCTAATTTGATCAATGCCTCTTTAGCACTTTGAGCAAGTCACAGCTCACTAGTCTTCCTTTCACAGAGCACGGTTGGGAGGAAAAAAAGTGCATGCATATCTTCACTTCTGTCCCGCTCTTTGTTTCTGTTTTTTAAACCCACGTGTTTGCTTACACCCATTTTTATAGTGCCTGGTTTGTTTAACCAAATTGCCACTCAAAAGCTATTAATGTCACATTAGTTTTGTCATTGCACTTCACTGTAGGCTTAAGTTTCTTATTTTTTCTTGATGATGTCTGAAGCTTGTACTGCTTAACAAGTGCAATCACAAAACTATGAAAGGGTACAGATGCACTTCCTCCCATGACCTTAAACCACCATCCCAGGGACTCCCCAGACATTCCATCATTGCAATAGCTCAGGCACTTTTTTTTTTTTTTTTTTTTTTTTTTTTTTGCCAGCTCCTGTTCTGTAGTTGAGTTGTGCAAGGCTGCCACTTTGGCTGTTAGTTAGCCCGCCGTAACCAGCTGGAGTGTGTCTGGTTTGAGTTTCTCATAGGACCAATTTTAATTTGCAGCTTGAGGGTCTTGGGGGGGAGGGGTTGTTTCTGTTTTTTAATATGAAATTGCAGTGTCATTGTGGAAAACTGCCACCTTCAGCTACTCTGGGAGATGTGACTGGTTTCAGTCTTTCTGCCAGATCCCTCTGTGGCACAGAGTTTGGCTGCTCTGAAGCCACTGTTTGGATGAAGGCCGGTAGTTTGCAAGTTAAACTGTCAAAATGCCATTTCAAATTTCAAATCTTCATTTGGCCTGTCACACCCCTGCTGCAGAAATGATGTAGTGAGCTGCCTTGTGCACGAGTCATCTGAAATGTCTGTAACCGAACTCTCAGTTCAGGCCCAGTTCTGACCTGTATGTCCATTGCAAGAACTGCAGAACTCTGTATACTAAAGAATAAATGGGAGATGGTAGTGGTTGGAATAACTGACTTGGCTGTCTTGTGATGAATTTTTTAATATGTATTCTGTGCCATACTATTGTTAAAAAAAAAAAAAAAAAATGAACTGTTGCTATTGTGAGATGGATTTTAACTGACTCCGAGAGTTTCTTTCGACTGGCACTACCTTAGGGACATTCTAGTATTTGCTTCTGTTGTTGGGCCTTGTGGATAATGTACAGATTTAAACAAATTCTTGTCGCTGATTTGTCCATTTCTTTCCCTGCACTTTGTTACATCTGGGATACAGTCTAACTCATCTGATTTAATATGCATTTCAAAAAATGCCATAACTATTAAAAACACCTTGTTTACAGACAGATGAAATAAATTTATTCCAACCAAACAAAACCAGACTGTTGGTAATTTCTTCCCACCACCTAAGAATCCTCTGAGGCCCTTCAGTGTGTGGCTAACATGAGGCCTAAGTGCAGTTCTAAGTTTTGCAGGACAGGAATAGTACGATAATATAACTTCAGCCAAAGGCCAGGCAATCTTTGGGGTAATCTTAAATTAAATAATTTCTCTCACTTAACTCCACATTTATCCACCTCCATGGTGGGGAGTTCCCCCACCCTCTGAGTGCCCAGTACACCATCCCTGAAACAAGCTGGAGGAGACTTGACACAGGACACGGCCAAGGGGTTGGGGATGGTTGGGCCTGGATGTGCTCCCCTCACCCAGGAAGAGGCAGATTTAAGATCTTCAGTACCCCAAAAGATTCCACCTGAATTAAGTACTTCTACTACCTGAGCACTCCAAAAGCACAAGTCCAGTGGGATGTGATGGTGAATCCTGGAGCTTGTGGCATGGGAAAGAGAGCCGAGCCCAGATCAGGGGAGGTGACAACGTAGCAAGTCTCGGCCTTCCTGGGCCCTGACACCAGTCAGGTGCTGCTGGGCATGACCCAAAAACGCCTTTGTTCTCCCCCCTTCCCCCACACCGACATTAGTGCCAGAGCTGCACCTGCTGCTCTGCTTGGCACGAGGTTGGGTCTAACTAAACCCTTCCTATATATAGTGTTTATATTCTCCCACTGCCAAGTGGCTCCATGTCTGGCACTGGGAGAGCCAGTTCAAAGTTGGAACAGATGAACACGCACAGAGCAAATTCCTGTTCAATACTAAGTAGTACAGAGGGTGCAAACCTCCTGCTTCCCCCATAAAACACACGTGAAACTGTGCTCAGTGTCTCACCGCAATTTCAAATTGCACTCACCTTTTGATGAACTCCTTGTTTCTCCCTGGTCAGGGATGGGGGTGCAGGTACATCCCCAAAGCTGCTTCTGTGGTAAGGCCAGAGTGTCAGAAATTGACTGTAGCGGCACCTCAGAGGAAGGAGCAGCTGCTGGCAGCACACACCAGGTACTTGTCATCACATTCCTTGGTTATACGTTGTTCCTTTCTGACGAATTCCCTTGCCCAAGCAGGTGTCTGTATGTCACTTGAATACTTGCTAAGAATTAGATGTTGCTTGAATTACTTTTTCAAATGCATTTGTTGGTGAATTTCTGTAGCAGAATGATGTCTGAACATCTAACTGCAGCCTGTACTACAACCAAAATTACATAAGAGCATATTACAAAGTTTATCTCAGTTCATGGCTGTGGAACTCTTCAGGTTTTGGGGTGCCTGAAATACAGTAACTAATAAATATATGCATTCATAGCAACAGCAGGCACCTATTTTAAGAAACATATTTCAGCTTAGTACTTATGTTTTCAGGAATCATTTTCCCATTTGGACTCACCTAGACACATGCATGCTGAAGGGGAATGCTGCCTGGTGAAAACATACACTACACTGACTGTCCTTACCCCACGGCTGCTGGTGGCAGTGGTGTGGAGATGAATCATCCTTTCATTATTATCCTTTTACTGTGCCTCATTGTGCAAAATAAACTTTCCCTGCTCTCAGCCAGGCGCAGAGGACAGATCTGCAAGGCAGGATGCGTGGCTGCATGGAGTCATAGGTCAGAAATCACACCTGGGAACACCTCACCTGCCTGTCCTGGGTTCCAGCACTGAGGCTGCAGCTCCGCAGGTGCTGCCAGGGGGGAAGCACAATTGTCCACAGCACCCTGGTCCTCCTTCCTGCTCCCCCAGCCACACTACGTGTACACACCCAGGCTGGTCCAAACTCCTCCTTAAGCTAGAAGTGAACAAAAAGAAAGTTTTCTACATAACTCAGAGTCTCTGCACACAGCACTGGTCAGTGCAGCTCCTTGTACTGGGATTCACAGCACAGTGCAGGGGAACGTCTGCTCAGGGATCCCAATTGTACATGTTTTGCATCTTCAAAAGCACTTTAACCTCAGTAGTAAAAGTAGCAGAGTCCATGAAGAATCAAGTCATGCAAAAGTTCAATAAACTCCTTTTGATATTTAAAGTGGAAAACGTGTTTATTAACATTCTTTCAAGCTTTCCTTAGTCAAGGCCATATAAAAAAAATCTCCATGTTGAGTATATGGTTTTACTTTCTACATAGTTACAGAGGTATTATATAGAATTAACCTTTTTTGTGATACACTGGTAAGTACTGAGTTCTGTGAGACAGGTGTAAGCACTTGTTTTCAAATCAGGTATTTGAAAATAACAATTTTTTATATACAGAGTTTAGCAGACTAATGTAGCATAAAATGCTCTTAGTAAGAGATATATGAGCCAAGGATCAATATAATACTTACCTAAAATTCTTTTTCTATGTGGAACAAAATCTCTGTCTTGGGCATCCCCCAATTCCTGCATTTTCACTGGAAACCAGACAACAAAGTAGTAGCAAGGAGGGGTAATTAATGTGCTTATGGTGGACCTGACCTTGTGAATTGCTCAAAACTAAACGTATATTTTAAGTTTTCTTAAACTGGGAATTGCTTAATGGAATTTCTTAAACTCAGCTACTGTGGCAAACTCCAAAGGATTATTTGGAATCACTGCTTTGAGATAGAAGTGGAATTTCTTCTGCTTTGATACACCAGCACACAGAATGTCGATCTGTTCTACATTTTCCTTCCAGTAGTGGTGACAGTTCTTAGGAAAATTCTACACAAACATGCAAATACAGGTCTTGTTGGGCCTAAGGGGTAACACATACCTACATGTAATAAATATTGCTCTCAGAATGACCCAGTTGTAGCTACAACATGGAAATAAAAGTACTTCCAGAGAAATCCCATTTCAACAAAAGACATTTAGAGTCTGTGTGATATCTCCATTGATATAAACTATTAACATTATTCATTACCATTGTGAAGTCCAGTTTGACTGTTGGTTTTGAGAAGACAGAATGTGTGACTGAACACCTGCATCAAAAATAAATCTATCGGTAATGATTTAACCCGAGTACTACTACATGAACTGCTGCTCCTATCAAAGAAAACAAATGGATTACAGATTAAAAGAGATTCCCTACGCAAAGGTTTGTAAATAGCCTTAAGAACCCTTTTGTTCGTACACTATTGGTCATTAGTAGTCTCAGACAGTGTTTGCCACTCTGTACTCCCTGTCCTCACTGGGCTGCAGCTGAACCACCACACTTTCTTCGTTCATCCCGTTCTCTGCATCACTGCTATCAATATTGTCATTGTCATCCTCCTCGTACTCCGAGGACTCGGTCATGTTCTGATGGGAATGGGACTCTGACAGAGCCCCGAAGGACTGTGTGCTGACTGAGGCCAGTGGTCTGAGCAGAGGAGTGTTCTCAGACACCTCGTTCTCCTCTTGGCTGCTGTCCGTCTCCGAGTCAGAGTCCCCCTGGGAAGGGACCACTTTCTGCTTACACACGGGGCAGGTTTTTTTTGTTTTTGTCAGCCATGGGTCCACACACTTGCAGTGATATGCTGTTGGAAAACAAAATGCAAGGACATCATTATCCAAATGAAAAGGACAGGGAAACCTGCTAAACTATGCTTCTGTTCAGTAACACAGGAGAATTTCAGAATGTAACTCACACAGGGAATTTTACTTCCACGTTTGTTGGCACACAGCCTGACAAAACACCTGATGGATTCAGAACTCACCCACATGGGTATATGCAATGAATACTTGTGTTCTCTACCGAGTGAATGAGAGCAGTCCTGCAACAGGCCACATTTAATGAGATAACCTTTAAAGCTTCTTGAGGAATTCTAACCACTCCGAAGCTGGCATGCCCACCATCATCATCCTCACAATACGTCTAACATCCACACCAACAGGTACCAAAGCACCTTGTTATTAAGTAAAATTACTGCATGATTTTGTGGATTTTAAATTAGGTCTGCAGTCTGTACTGCAACTGTACTGTGTTTAAAGAAAAACGTACATAAGTGTCTTACTTATGGTATTAAAAACCCAACTCTGCTTACTAACAGAGACTTCTACCTGGCAGAGAGCCTGTATTTACACAGGCCATCATGCCGTGTTTAGTATGTGGTCAAGCGTGTTTGGCAACATGTTCTTCACAAGCACTCGTGGTGGTGGTGGTGGTTGGTGGTGTTCAAGTTGAGTTACCTCTGCAGTCCCCCACTGGGAGAGATGCCGTGGACCTTTTCTTTCTCTTCTGAGAACTCCTTGTTTGTCAAGCTGGTTTGAAATTGGTTTTACAACTGAGGATCTACAAAGCTCCTGTCACTGGCTGCGTATGGAAGGCTGTAACATCAGCTGCCTCTTTGTTAACAATCTCTTATTGACGTGGTGATTGCTGTCACAGTGCCTGCTCAGAGCAGGAGTTCAGTGAAAAAAATGGGATAAAACTGTACCCAGCCAAAACGGCTGTAATATAGTTACAGCAGAGAGGCAGAGAGAGGGTCCCAAGCTAGGAAGGGTGAATTGTACCTTTCTTGAGAGCTTTTATCAAAAATACGTTTAAATCTAGAGATGCTCTTGGGCCCATGCCTCTTCCAAATTTCTAGATATAAGCACTTCAAATGCTTCCTTGTACTTTAAGGCAGTCAAAAGCAGTCTTGTCTTGTGGATAGATATACACATTACTGCTAAGTTCACCTTTGCAGTGAGATGGATTTCAGAAAGACTGTCACAGGGAAAATATCTCACCAACTTCAAGTGCAGTCAGGCAGTGGGTCTGCATGGACACAGGCTGCAGGACAGACTCATCCCTCCAGACACATCTTCAGGTCACCAAAAGCTCAATTAGGTTTTATGGTTTATTTCTCTTGGGGAAAGGAAAAGCCTATTTTTTTTTTTCACTGTAAAAGGTATTAAATACAGATATTTAAGGGGCAGTGTCAAGCCCAGATTTTCTTTCATGTATACATCCAAGGAAACATACGAAGTAGGAATGCTAGCCTTTTGGCTTTTAAAAGGAGAAAGCAAGCTTCCTCTTTTCCCACTTTGTACGCACAGTCCTGCATATTAGCAAAAAGAAACTTCATTAATCACTCACTAAACATATTTGCTGTGGGTTTTAGACAGTGTTCTACAGAGCTATTTTAATCCAAATACAAACCTAAAATACAGCTGCTTACCATGAGAGCACGGAAGGATCCTGAGCTTGTCTCCATCCTCATACTCATCCAGGCAGATGGCACACACATCGTATTCATCTCCTACAGCACATAATAAGAATCAGTTTGACTTTAAAGGACTTGCAGCAGACCCTCATCCTGACACACATCTGAGCCAGTGCTCCCCACTCCCCAGGCAGGGCAGCTCCTGCCAACTGCAGAGCTACTCCTGGACTTCTCATCTCTTTGGGACCAGAGATCATCCACTTCAGGATAATTTAAAAAAAAATTTAAACTGTGTGCTATCTCTATAATATTCTTTCATGCTCATTGAAAGAAAAACAAAAGGATCTAAAATATAGGATTCACTTTACTATACAGGTATTAATTACTGAAAAAACTTAAGGCAGAAAAATAGCAACAAATGAAACAGGGTAAAAAAAAAGAATCATAATAAGGAATGACAGTCTGGTCATGGGAGGAAGTTTAGTGTTTTGTAACTCCAATGTGACAAACAGGATACACGGCTCTGACAGTACTGACATGGTGTACACTGGTGTGGTACGTTATATGACCAAAGCAGAGACACTTCTTAGAGGTCAGTGCATTCCTGTTTAATTTTTTTGTCATGGACTTCACAACATGGTTCTTCCATCAGTTCTGATGGCTCTTTCCCCTTCCCTGAAGACAATGGCCTCCAAAGCTGCTCCTGTCCTGTGGTGGCTTTAGTCCAGCCACTCACTCCATTTGAGGAATGGGGAAAAGGGTCGGAAGGGAAAAAGTCAGAAAACCCTTGAGAAAAAGACAGTTCCATGGGTAAAGTATAAGCTGGACACACAAGGAAAGGAAAACAAGGAATTCCTTTGCTGCCTCCTATCAAAGTTTCAAGATCAAACAGCAGCAAGCAGAACAATGCAGTGTCCATGGTTTGGTTCCTAAATCCTTTGCCTCAACACACATGGATTCAAACACCTCTCTCTGTCCAGGTAAAGACAGAAAGTCAGAAAGTCCTGAACCTTTTGGTGCCTTCCATACCCCTCTGCTCCCAGGATTCTTTTCTGGGAAGTACACAAGAGCTCCATGAAAGGGGAGGAGACTGCCCTTTCCAGAGGGACGCTTAACTCCATGAGTGATAAGATAAGATAAGATATATAAATAATGAGCAAACAGGACCAAACCTAGCAGGGTCAGAGGGAAGGCAGGCGATGCCTTTGCAAACTGGTTTCTAGAATGAAGAAATATGGCATATCTTCTCTCTGTGGACATCGGTAGAACAGCCAGGGAAGCTCTGCGTGTGAAATTACTGCCCCTGGCCAGTAAGGGCAGTGAGGATTAGCAGAGGGAGCTGGTAAGGGGAAGCTGCTCCTGGTGCAGTTGGAAGCAGTTCACCAGCTGGAGGAGTTACTGGTATTGTCTTGTTACAAAATTGCACCCAAGGAATGTATCAGTTACACATCCAGGAGACACAAGCTCCGGCTGCACGCTGCCCTGACCATCATGTGTCCTTTAGATGTGCAAACTACCGCACAGGGAAACAAGCAGCTTGGCCCAGACTGCCTCTCCCCGTCACACGGCTGTAATCACATGTGCCAGCAACTTCCCGATCACTTGACTGACACGCATGGCGGAGGGACCGGGTAGTGACGGGGCCAAGTGCTCCCCTGCATGTTTGTCCATCCCATCACACGGGCAGTCATCTGCCCAACCCACGGGGCTGGGTGTCTGCACTCTGGTTACTCACTGTGCAATAAGGGAAGGCACCAGGAGACCCAGAGAGCAGTGCTGGAAAGTGACAGCAGTAAGACTCTCCCATAGACTGACTCCTTACTCATGTAATTCTGAGGCACTGCAGACATACACAACTAACTGAAAAGGACACCAACTGACCTTCTTGAAGCAACTTTTTCCTTGGAAACTTCTCTTTAAAGTACAACATAATTTACTTTGTATATTTATTCTAATTAGACTTCACAGGCAATCAATAAGAAAAACTAAAAATTACTATTTAGTAGCTTAACATAATTTTAAAGAGTTTCAAATTCAAAGCAGTAGGTCACTAGAGAAAGGCTCCGTCAGCCCTGCAGAAAAAAAACACTTTTTTTTTCTATGAGGCTGATTAACATTTCACAAATACTGTATCCTCTCAAACTGAGTATCTGCTCTGCACAAAGTGAGAGCCTTGTCATTAATAATGCAGGCTGGCTTTATCAAGGGCAAAGTTCTGTCCTTGAACCCAACCCAGGCACCTCCATCCCCTGGCCTGGCCTTTGAGCCTCAGCAAATACATTCCCTATTGACACATGCCAGGAGGTAATCAATCATTTAATTTAACTGCTTTTTCTTCTTATGCCTTGCAATACTTTGTGTGAATGACTATCAGATGGTAAAATGGTAACACATTTAAAAACAAAATGGAGAAGAAAAGTAGCAGATTTTTTCCTACTTTTAAGGAATAGACTAGAATAGAGAGGGCCTTAAGGTAGCTTTTCTATTCACTGAATAAAGTAACAGCTTAATTTCTGAACTTTGTCATTAGAACTTGCATCAATTTATTCACTACAGAAAATCGCAATGGCAAGTATTTTGGCATTAAACTGGAATTGTTCTTGCCCTCACAGAAGTATTGTGATTAAATGAAAGGAGCACTCCTCTAGAAAGGCAGAGAAGTTATACCCAAAAGTTAGTTTTATTTCTATACTCTCAACAATGTCAGGCAACTTACATGCCACTAATATTTACCAGTTTTCAGACAAATAATTATAGAATCATAGAACAGTCTGAGTTGGAAGGTCATCTATTCCATCCTTCTGCAATGAGCAGGACATCTTTCAGTAGATCAGGTTGCTCAGAGCCCCACCCAAATGAATGTTTCAGGGATGGGGCAGTCATAACCACTTTGGGCAATCTGTACCATGGCCTCATCACCCTCACTCATTTACCCTTAGTAAAAAACTTCTTCCTAATATCTAGTCTGAATCCACCCTCTTTTAGCTTAATACCATTGCCCCTTGTCCTGTTGCAACAGGCCATGGTAAAAAGTCTATCTCCATCTTTCCTATCAGCCCCCTTTAGGCCCTGCAAGGGGCTCTCAGCTCTCCCTGGAGCCTTCTCTTCCCCAGGTGAGCTGCCCCAGCTCTCCCAGCCTGGCTCTGGAGTAGAGGGGCTCCAGCCCTGAGAGCAGCTCCGTGGCATCCTCTGGATGCCCTGCAGCAGATCCTCATCTGTCCTGTGCTGAGGATTCCAGAGCTGGATGCGGCACTGCAGGTGGGAGTTCCAAATAAAGGAAATACTGCATCACAGTGACTGACTGCTGTGGTCACTGTCAATGGGAGGCCCACAAAGAACTTCTGTGGTATTTCTGCATTGATTTTGCAGTATATTATGCAACGTTTTAATGCTCACCCATAGTCTACTCTGCTCCCATTAAGGAAATGTTAGACCTCTTCTATTTCAGAGAACAGGGTCAAGCCAAACTTTTCGTGTGCTTTCATTCCAAAACCTACTATCTATTTCAATGTACTCAAAATCACCTCTAAAACTTAACAGCCCCCAAATTTACAGTGTTTTGGTGTTAAAAACAAAGAATGATCCACTTGCCTTTCTTAAACTTATGCACAGGAAGTTTCTTAAGCTGATCCTTCCTAAGCCGATTCCTTCTTGCTCTGTGTCTGTCCTGCACAAATTTTGTGATCTGGGAACATACATAAGACAAAATGAACAGTAAGTTAAAACAATAAAAGAACAATAAAAGTTTTGATTTATGAAGCTTTGCAGTAAGTTGGTCAAAAGGGAACTGCAGTTCACACTGAATCACCTCTTCCCTTGCCTGGACTCAAGCAAGAAGCCAAACAGGCCTAAAGGATTTCTCCATGACCATGGCACTTGGAACTGAGAGTATACAAAGAGAGAAAAAGTTATCTCCGTACTACAAAAAATAACAGCTATTGCTGCAATCCTCTAATGAGGTGTGTGAAAAGCAGGACACAAGGGCATCAACATCTCCTCTGTTTAGTATCCTTGCAAACTTACTCAGTGTGTACTCAGCTCCGGTGCCCAGGTCAAGAAGTGGCTGTGAAGCTGATAAGCACCACTGACACCCGACTGTCAGGCAGATGCTACCCCTTCACTGCAGCCCCCTGAGCAGACCCTCCTGACACCCATCGTACTGTGTACACATGAGCTTTAAGGGACATGTTTTGTCCAGAGAGATATTGTAAAAGACTGTATCAAAAACTTTGATCACTTACAGGTGATTTACGGGTTTTTTTTAGCATTCTGCTTTGTTTTCAGAGAGCTGTTGCAACTGTGATTGTGCCAAATGCGTCCAGGATTGTCAGTGAAACACGTAACTCGCAGTGCAAAAAATACTAATGCAGAACAAAATATTTTAAGAAAGTGTTTATAGAACAGCTGACGCATTACTTGGATTTTATTAAAAGGTAAAATAATAAATTGGGCAGAGATTCCAAAAACTGGGATGCTAAGTATTCTAAAAAAATATACAGCTATGCTATCTTACCTTTTCCAGGAGAGATGTCCCAACTGAGAACCTCTCCAGGCAGTGTATGTGCTGTGAGATATGTACGCTGTGCTTGCACTCATCACTACACCTGCAGTATAAACCAGTGAGCCCTGCACCATGGAACAGTGGGACTCATGATTATTAAGGCTGGTAAGGTGGGACGTGCTCTCAGTGTACAAGAGCACAAAGACAGGTCACTCTGTAGGGGGCCAAAAAGCAAGGGCTTGTGCAGTGGAAGAGTGGCAATGAGAACAATTCCCTGTAAGTAGGCATAGGGCAGGGAGAACATCTGAAAGGCTCATGATATGCCTTTGATGAAACTCTGCACCTCTTTATTTTACTGAGAAGCTAAAGGATTACAGGCAAGCGTGGTACAGGTACGTGCTGTACACGTTGCTTTCACTGTTCCCCTACTGCATCCCTTCCTTTAACCTAAGTATGTGACAGCTCCCTGACCATATGTTTGAAAGGAAAAATGTTATTAACAGAAGGAACTTACCATAAATATGACGATGAGAATAAGACAGATTCCTACTATTATTAAGAAGGGGATTAAGTAGTACTCCAAAGGAAGACTGAACTCTGGGATTAGCACAACATGGCCACTGTGGGGAAGAAGAATAAATACAATTTAAAAAAAAAAATTAAACAAAAGGTTGTCACTAGACACACTATAGGAATATTATCTGTGCACAAAAACATAGAAAATTCAGCCAATACCCACACAGTGTAAGGTAAATTAAATAAAAGGATAAAACAGTGTTTCTCAGGACATTTTTGGAGTTAAAACTACTTCCTGACCTCAATCATAAATCTAGAGCAACCAGAAAAACCACCTCACAGCTGCTTTGACAGCAGAATGAAAAAAAACCACATGATATCAAAAGATACAGTGAGATCATTCTTATTTACTAAAGCATTGTGGGTTGCTCTCAGGCACAAGATTTTACCTGGAATACCTATAGCCTCTGTTATCACAACATCCTATTTTAAATCTGTAAATATTCAAAAGAGGCATCTCAAAAGACACCTAATGCAAGGAATAACACAGCTGCATGTTAGGTAACCTACCCCTTTTCATAAGTAAATTCTTCTTTAAGAGAATTGGCTGACGTCTCACCAATAAAGACAGAAGGAATGTCAATCTTCTTTAAAACTTCAACTGTATAGAAAAAAACAGAAAAATATAACTGTTATTACATGGACACTCTATGGGAAGTCTTGAGACATAAGACTTAGAATTATGAGACTATCACAACAGGAAAACAAATTAGAATAGTGACATATAGACAAATGTACATGCATGCTACAGCTTTACGTCATACAAGTGCTATTATTTTTCCTTAACAATTTCTAAGGACTTTATTTCAGGTATAAAAATCAAAATTCCCAATTGAATATTTAAAGAGAGCATAAAACCAAAATATTTTGACAAGAAAGTAATCATCAGAGTAAGTTTAACCAGAACACCATTCTTTACTCAGAAAATTGATACAAGTCACACAGCTCCACTCATTTCCCAGAATTTCTGACAACTTGTATGATTTTGTGATCTGGCTCTGTAAGTTTTAATTAATCTGTCTTCCCTCCTTTTTACTTGAGAGACATAAGTAAACATACTGGAAACAACTGTGGTTAGATGAGGTCAAAAAGAAGAAGGGAGAAAATGAACAAGTCCCACATTTTTATTTCAGTCTCAAGAAACTGGATGAACTGTCTTCTCTGCTTACCAGTGAAGGCAATAATAAATGAAAAATTATTGAAAGATAAATCCCATATTCCAGAACACCTTCTCCTCAGCTTTACCTTATATTGATTTGCCCCCTACTGCTTCACATTTAAGGCTCAAAGTAACCAGAGTTTAGACCGTATCAAAGCTGTCAGGTTCCCCAAGTGTCACCTCACACTACCAGATCTGTGTTTGTTGTGGACTTGTTCTACATTCTGATTTCTCAGTGAAACACGAAAATAAGATTCACACAGGCTGAGAATGCATTAAACCCACTTTCACATAAGTGCCTGGGTTACTCAGCTCCCATTTAGTTTGTGGAGTTCATTCTTAGTTTACTCAATGGTGTTTCCACAGGGAAAGAATTTATTTTACTCTTATTTATGTTCTTGTTCCATACTGAGCAAGTTCAAAAATTGGACAAAATAAAGAAACGTCACAAAGAAAGTCATAGCAGCACTACAGAAAAAAACACACACACCCCCCATAAAACAAACTCAGCAGTTTGACTAGACTACAAGATCTTCTGAACATATTCACTCCACCAAGGTTAAAACCAGAACAGCTACCATGAGAATTAAATAATAAATCATGCCCTGGTCTCTAAACATTCTGAAAATAAGTACAGGTGATACGTATTCCTATGAAACTAGAATCCATTTGTCCAGAGGAACAGGAAAGTGTACCCAACAGTGCAACAACAAAATGGAATCACTAACAATCATGGTTTGACTCTATGATCTCGAGAGTCTTTCCCAACCTAAATGGGTCAGTGACTCTAAATACTAAAAAGTTGTATTTTAAAGTTTCATTTCCTTCCGAATGTATTTTTTCTACATTTCCTATATTTCTATTTAATTAACAACACATCAGCTATTTTCCACATCAGGCGTATAAATCTCAGATTTAACCCTTTAACCCAGAACGCAAACTAAATTTGGAAGAAAACCAAAAGAAATGCTCAGAGAAGGTAAAAGTCAATGTCACTAATAACACACAAGTATACATATATGTTTTTATACAAATATCTCCCATTTTTAAATGCTAAAAGCAGAAGGATTTCTGTTTAGGGTGGATTTTTTTCAATTTTTGTTGCTGTTGTTTTTTTGTTTTGGTTTGGTTTTTGGGAGTGTTTTTCTTTTCTTTGGGTTTTGTTTGGTTTTGTTTTATTTTTGTTTGTTTGTGCCAGTGGTTTTGTTGTTGGGGTTTTCAGGGGTCTTAGGTGGTGATGCTCTTGCCAGTGGGTGAAATGGTTTTTCAAACAGGAGAGAAGAAGTGATACCTGTACTTACTGTCGTTGGATCCCATGCTTATGAGGTCGTCAGAATCAACATTGTGAACTATAGCTGCCTTGTATCCAGCTCTCTGGGCATTTAAAACCTGTAAACCACACAAAAGACTTGTTGGAAAGACTACTGCTTCCAAACACAGTAACCTGTCTGTGCCCTGAGACAAGGAACACTTTCAGGGAGTTATTAATATGTGTGCAACATCATTTGCACTTACAAAATAAGTGTCTCCTTTCAAAGCAAAATCATATAATTTTTCTTATACTCATGTAACTATGTTATTTCTCCAGAAAACCAATTTATTATTGTCTGCAGAAAGACAATGTTTATATATACTAAAAATAAAGTTAATAACTTTCTATGGGTAGTTAAAAATAATATGTGATCACAATTGAAAATAAAGTCATTAATGTAATCTAGAAATTACCACTTGATAAATGTGGAATATCTCACCTGAAATCCCAGGTATCAGAAGTTTTCTCATGGAAAAGGGAAAAATTTAACTGGGTACAACGCTATTAACATCCTGTGTATTAGTTACATTTCTGAACTAGACTTACATTTTTACCAATACAAGCAAAGCCCAAGATCCATGTAAATGGCATTTATTGCAGTGACTGTCACTAACACAACTTAGCTTACAACTATTCATCCTGGATACTCTATCCGCCACAGTATAAAAACCCCTCACAAGCTGCAAAAAGCACTTAGAGGACCTTGAGAAAAATCTGGGTTTCATCCCAACAATACTGATTCTCTTCCCGTCCTGCTAATGACTATATTTCAAACAACAAGACAATGTTATTGGAAAATGTAGGATGCAGATACCTTGAGAAGTCCCAATATTACCAAAAAAAAAAAAAAATCCATTAAAGATGTCAGCATAGATGCATTTTGGGAGTTCGGCCAATATTACATCACCACAGAAAATATCCACAAAGAAATCAAGATACAGCTACGCACCTGCATTTCTAGTTTTCAGTGTAAAACAGGAGAGATGGGACTTTCAAATTAACTCCAGTTTTTGTTAAAATCTGCATTCTGAAGTCAGTCATGCAGTTGATGGGTAATTTAGCTCACATCTTGGCACATATGCAACTTCCTTGCAGAAACTGCAGGGCAAAATGCTGTACTACGTGTGCAATTATAAAATGCAATACTGCAATAGTATTGACAACGTACCAGAGGTGAATTCACTGGCCAGTGAGCGCACAGATACGCTCAGTCGCTTTGGAAATGCTGACTGATCCACTTGCAGCCTTGCTCTTTGTCTAATAGCAAATGTGTGGGAATCCCCTTTTTCATCAATATTACATGAAATATATAAGTCCTGTTTTCCTTAAGACATCCTTAGCTATAGCATGCCAAGGGGTCATTTTCATGAAAGCCATATATTCTATCCAAGCACAGATAATTCTAATTTTGCATTTTCAACATCATGGAATGTTAAAGGCTGGAAGGGACCCTAAAGATCAGCGTGTTGGAGTGGGTCTAGAGAACGGCAACCAAGCTGCTGGAGGGCCTGGAGCGCATGTCCTGTGAGGAGCAGCTGAGGGAGCTGGCGTTGTTTAGTCCAGAGAAGAGGTGACTCAGGGGTGACCCTGATGAGGCTCAGGGAGGACCATTCTCTACAACTGCCTGACAGGAGGTAGCAGGCAGCTGGGTGTCAGGCTCTGCTCCCAGGCAAACAGCAATAGGACAAGTGGATATAGTCTTAAGTTGCACCAGGGGAAAATTTAGGTTGGACACGAGGAAGAATTTCTTCAGAGAAAGATGGTTAGATATTGGAAGGGCTGCCCAGGGAGGTGAGGGAGTCACTGTCCCTGGAGGGACGTGGCACTCAATGCTGTGGTCTAGTTGACAAGGTGGTGTCCGATCGTAGGTGGGACTTGATGGTCTCTGCCTTATCTGCCTCGAAAATAAAATTCTCCCTCCCCTTCACATCAGTACCTACTCTACTATCAGCTGTAGATATTTCTCTAAAGTACCAGTAAATTCTTTGAAAGAGAGAGGAAAAAAATAAATAATAATAAAAAATAATTTAAAAAATCTTACCTTGACATCAAAGTTGCACTCCAGCCTTCGGATTAACACAATAAAAGCACCAGAGGAGTTGTCTCTCAGTGGAGGTGGGGCTATAGGCTCACACGCATTCTCAGGTTTAGAATTTATTAGAAATCCCTAGAAAACATGAACAGAAACATGAGCTTCTTTCCTATTTGTCTTAACAAAAGAGTTGGTAGACAAGAATAAAACCACATTTTCACACAACAGCTAAGCAAATTCTTATTATCAGCTGAATCCTATATTGTAGCAAGATTTCTGCTACTTCTCTGACTTTAAGTCATCAGAATCTTTGTCTGTAAAGAATTACAAAGTTAGAAAGAAAATAGTTTTTCTAATCACATCATACTCAGACTTTGCAGTATAATTTAACATAAAGAGGATGGCATCCTGTTGCAACCAATATCACAGCATTTTTTAAAGTAATTAAAATTTTAAGGCAAAGGAAGAAGTTTTAGTTTAATATTCAGGACTAAACTTGTTATTACTTCTACACAGGTGATGACACCTACCTTAAATAAGACACAGAGCTGTCTAGCAGTTAAAAAGGTTAAAATCAAAGCTTCTTATATCTATTTTTGATGTATTAAATTGGCTCACTACTTGGGTAAATCACTTAATCACCGTCTGTTATACAGCTCTAACACCATTCTGCCCATGGGAACACCCACTGGGCACGGAAATGAAGTCTGCTTGAGGGGAATTGCAGAGAATTTTTGAATTACAGGTATCATTATAGCACTTTATTCCCCTTTGCAATTAAAAGGGCCACATGCAACTGAAGAGTGATCCAGCCTTGTACTTTCACACCAGCTTCATTTTTTGCATAGTGGTTACTCACAACATTGCAACATCAACAATGCTGCAGAGCCAGATTTTGGGGCCATACACCCTACAGACAGAAGAACAGGCAACTCTTATCTTTTTTAGTTTACAGAGAAAATGTTCAGCAGATACAGTTCTCTTGATACATATTCGGGAGATGTGTATAATATAATACCTATATATACATTTTATATATATATATATATATATATATATATATATATATATATATATATATATATATATAATTTATTTCACCTTCAAGCCTTCTGCTGGCAGTCTGTAGCCAAATCTAGCAGGCAGGTCATCAAAAGTCTGGGTTCCATTTTCAAGGTTGTACTAAGAGAAACAAACCAACAAAGAAATAAATAGAACAGGTTTGCACCAAGACAGAAAATAGTTAGCAAGTTTTAGAATGACCATGAGCTTCCACTTTAAAACAGAAGAACACTGTAAAGACATAAATCTGTGGAAGCTTTGTTCCATCTTTCCTTGTTCATCTTCAGTAGCTCTATGCCATGCCTGACCAACAAAGAAGTCATACAGGAAAAGGTGCTAACTGAAAGCATGCTACATTTTTCTCATACAAAGCAAAAGTTGTGAACTCTACAATAACTGACTTGAATGTACATCAGTTGTAAGTTTTACTAAATGGTTTAGTGACTCAGAAATGTTTGTCTATTCTTTGTATCATCCCACTGTCACACAGAACAGCCAAGTAAGGCTCATGTTTGCTTCAGAGGGACATTTTCTAACAGCCAGACTTAGACAGAGGAACTCAAACTATAGTTCAGAGATAAACACTGCCATGATTTATCTGAACTCCTCCAGAGGAGTAACATTTTGAAGGAGCTTTCTTCCCACAGACTCTAACAAAATTGAGGCGAAAGAGGTGGGAATGGAGCCAAGTTTCAAGGAAGCTTCCTTGTCTGTATAATCAATGTGCTCCACAGTCTCTCCCCCCAACCTTCCACCACACAGAGCACCAGTGCACCACCTTCTTCAAAACATCCTTCCTGAGCTTGTGCCACCGCCAGTTACTTGGCAAGTCCCAGCTAAAGCCAAGTGTCAGACACAAACCTATTTATTTTTACTCCTTTTTTATAAAATAAGCAATTCTGCCTCAAATACACATAACAGCACTTTACACATACATGATCCTTCATTTGAAGCTGCAACTATGCGAGAACACAGAAGCATAAAGACTTAAATTACAAGGGAACAGAAGAATTTTTCCTTAGTGAACCCAAAACTACACTAGTTTTGCAAACAAATGGGTAATCATTAAACTGTGAAATCTCTCGAGATTGTAAATGATCTGTATGCCAGCAATGCCACGTGACACTGCTAACATTCCCTTTTCCGAGCATTCCATTGGTTCCTTTGTGCAGTAGTTTAGAGTCCACTTCATGTCTTCATTTCTTACTTCAAGATATTCTCAGAATAAATCTGCAACTTTCAAATATCCAAGAAAAAAAGACACTTCATTTTTATATGGAATCATTTTAGAATACTGCACACAAAAGTTTAAATAGAAAAAAATTAAACTAAACTTCCAAAATGCCCTATTTTAATTTTTGAGGTGTGTGTGGGGTTGTTTGTTTTGTTTAAATAACCTTTATAAGAGAGGAAGAAGCAAGAATAAAAGTCAAGTTTTTTATGAAAAGAGGAAGCACGGGCTTGGTGACAGAGGAAAGGAGAAATTATGTTTACAGTAGAATAACACTTCCAAATTTCACAATAAAATGGTCACGTCAGTGCTGCAATTAAGCAATTATCTATCTGCATTGTTTCCTTACTTTTTTCCTACAAAAAGTATTGATAAATAGTAACAACTGAAGATCCAAACAACATACTTCAGTGTTCATCAACCCCATGTTACCACATACTTTTCAGAATTTTTATTTCAAAATTTGGCTTCAAGGGCTTGTCACTGTTCTCTCAAGTTGATATGGTATTACAAACTCCTCTGCATATCATTAGAACAAGCAGAGAACACAGAGCCTACAGTATTCAGGTTTAATTATTTCGATAGCTTAAGCTCTATCCTACAAAGACATTTATAACATCCTTCTTAAAACTTCACAACATATCACCTTGGTAATAAACAGCAAAACAAAAACTCTTCCCATTGGCCTATTTCATTATACTGTTTATTAGCCTGATGATCTGAAATTCTACACACCCCAAAATTTTTTCTTAACGACAGCAGATATTTTCAGCTATTTAAAAAATAGCTACATCTAGGTGTAGTACTCACAAAAACCCTTCCTGACAAGGCCTCCACACACACATAAATTATACTAGCCATAGAAGATTGATTACTTTATTTATTTATATCCAGTAACCCTACAAAATGGCACCCATCACCAAAACTTAAACTGCTGTCTCAGCCAAATCATGGAATTCTTTTAATAGGATTATCACATGCTACAGGACATCTGGTCAGAGTGGAACTTTGCAAATGTCTAAGGGAATTAAGTGCTTTCACTGTCACGGTACCTGAGCACATATCATCTGCAAAGTCATTTGAAAATGTACAATTTATTTTTTCTATTGAAATAAACTGCTAAGGTAATTCCATTTCAAGCACCATGCTGGAACATTTATTGTATTAACTGATAAATTAACAGAATAGTTGAAAAGAAGATTTGATTTTAGAGATATTTCATCTATGTAGAAAATATACTTACTGCTAAAATATCTGCCTCCACAGGTAGAAGATTCAGGAAAGCAAATAACTGCACAGTCACAATAGTGTATATCTGAGTGGCAGACAACATCAGCATTCCTATTGACAACAGCATATTTTATTCAGTACCTGCAAGGAAAAAAAACAAGAGTCAACGCACATGGTAAATACTTTGCTCTGTCATTTTACGGGGCTCTCTTGGTTAAGTGTCTTCTGGCAAGACATTTAACCTCAGTGGGAGGGACCGCATGCAAAATCTACAAAATCGTAAGAGCAGCACTTCAGAAAGCTTTAGGCACCATACAGCTATGCAAGGGATGAATATTCACATTATATTAATCATCCTTAGACTCTTCATTTTAAAATTCCCTTCTTCCAGCGTAAATCCAAATCAGCAAAATTCCTCATACACCTGGAGTCTAAAAGCATTTACTCTAAATATACACTTCTTTTGCAAGTGTGAGACCAACGTGTAACAAACACAAATCAACTGTATCGACCTCAGAGAAACTCAGAGATGCGTCAATGAGACACCTGCACTGGGCAGCAGCTCTGGTCCCCTGGAAAGAGCATGCATTTTTGAGGTCTTTCAAGACAAGGACGTGACTACTATGTAAAGTTTGCTTAGATGCACTTCCCCAGCTCCTGACTTTAAAAGGAAGTCAATTCTGCTTTGCTAATAAGGGCCTGCAAACTTATGCTCTCACAATCCACAAACATATGAACAGCATGGTACAAATCTGCAACTCAAATCCACGAAATATTACGTTTAATGTAGTAAGAAATAGTGCTTCTGCTACGCTTTCATTTCAAATTCTTAATACCACATGCCCAAAAGCATTTCCTCCAATATGGGGCTTTCAGTTCTTACACAAACACGAGGCTGTCCCATAGTCCACACTCATAGGGAGGTAACAATTCCAACAGCAAAACTTGAAAGTCAAGCATCCATAACCAGTTGCAGTAATGGGTGAGATTCAGCCTCAATCTATGCTATCAAGAAACGCAATCTGAACCACAGGAATGGTTAGTTGACAAAGGGATAGAGACTTCCAGAGAAGAAGGACGTGGAACTGGTAAAGAATGTCCAGATGCTCATCAAACTTGTCCCCCATTACCCATGAGCTACATGTAGAGGCATCTGTCCTGTTAGATATTCCCAAAATACAGGACAGATTAACGCCATGCCCCTCTTCCCCTAAAAGAATTAAAGTAGTGTTTGTTTTTTCCTACAACTTTACCCTTTCACTGTCTTTTCCCCAGATGTCGTATTCTATCAAAGCAGAACTCCCATCAATGCAGTTTCCCCAAAGTGCCAGTATAAGATGTTCTGGATCATTTATTAACAGCCCTTCCATCTAGGGAATTCGAGAGACAACTACTAGTTTTCTTCCCTGTGTCTGCTGCTACAAGTGCCCATCCTACAGAGTTCAGTGGGACAACTACAGCAACACAAGCTCACGGGAGAAAAAGCTCAGTGGGATTCTGCACTGTGATCCACTAGGATGAACAACTGCCTCTGTCTGCTGGACATGGTCTTAAAAGAGATTATCAAAGAATTCTTTCACACAGAAACTTTATTTCCAACAAAACTACTAACTGAGGTAATAAATTTCAGTGCTTAAAAAAATACTTTTTTGGTTTTCTTTGACAAGGGCCATCTAAACAACAAAATCTCTTTAGACCATGGAATAGAAATGGAGAATTACCCTATCTCAGCCTCCCCCAATAGCCTTTTCCTTATTACCTTGGGACAGAGTAAGAGATCATCACCAACTCCCAGAAATTCCCTGGCATTCAGAACAACCCCATGAGAACCCCAGGGTCTCTGCTCTGCACCAACAGTCGTGACTGACCATCCCTGCGCTGCTGCTACAGGCACAATCCAGTCTGGAGACACACGGTTATCAGCTGTCTACAGAGGAACTTCACATTCCTCTCAGGCTTAGCTACAGCATGATGAGGGGCAGGCAGCCTCTCAGGAACACAGAAAGCACAGAACATCTTATTCCCCTTACAAAAACTCACACCTAAATGGGACCAAGCTAGAAAATCCAACATTCAGAATTCAAATACACCTTGAACCCCCGAGCACCAAACAGGCACCAATGAAGTGCAACATTCAGCAGGAAATGTAACCACTGCCACTGCTGGATGTAAGAGAATTGCTCAGTTCACAGACAGATCAAGTCTAAGATTTTTCCAGTCTCAAAGAGATTACTGGAAATAACATAAAACTGTCACAACAAAAACCAAACACAAATACATGGGATCCAATATTGCTATAAGAAGTAAAATAATTCATAGACAAGTTTTAGAAGTGAATAGTATGTGCTTAATAATATAATAATCAGAACATCTGGATCTCCTCTAACTTCTTTAATTGGAGGAATTAAAAGTACTTCACAAATAATTAAACTCAATTAGGCCATCCAAATTGTTTGTATGATTGTTGAAAGCCTCCCAATTGTAGCTTCTGTAGGAATGGTTCCATGTGGATTTGTTTTCATTTGACTGTAGATATTCCATTCTGAAAATTTTCTGTTGACTCATCAGAGAAATCACAGCCAACACTACTGCTTTCTCTTTCAGAATCAAGAAACACCTAAGAATTCCTGTCTTCCTGTCCTATCTTTTGTGGGCTTTTCAAGCAAAAAAGCATCATCCCATGATGTGTGATTCTCAATGTTAATTTAAACAAATATCAGAGTCAGATTTGATTTAAACTAGCATGAAGAGAATTAGAATTCATTATTATTATTGGGAGCAAACAGCTGATATTTTCAAGAGAGTTCTCGTAATTCTGACTTGTCATTTAGACATATGATGCTTTGTGAAACTTTCAACTGGTTCACGGGAACTGAAGTTACAGTCACAGGAACTGGTAATGAGTTACGAAATTAATGAATTTTTATTGCTAAATTAAGACTTACCAGCTTTTCTCATCAGCCTGCCCTAAAAAAAGAGGACATTGGTGAAACTGGAAGGACAAAAGAACCATTGTTTGAAAAATACAGCCATCTTTACTATGACAGAAGCAACAATACACTTGAAGCTATCACAGCACTTTAACCAACACAGTAAATTCAACACATACCTTACAACAGAGAGAAAAGCACTAAAAGAGCATTGAACAAGGTTAGAAAATATCAGAATTAAATTGGTCCTTGCCAACAACATGCACATACAGTGAAGTCTTCCCTGTCGTACATACAAGTTCCTCCAGGCCCAGGAACTGCTGCCTCAAGCACGAGTGAAAAAGCCTTACAATTCCTGAAATTCCGTAGCACTTTGGAAAGCATCCCCCTCTCAGCTGAGGGAAGCAGCTCAGAGCACAAAGAAATACAGGTGTGTGGAATTAAGGGTTAGGCTACAAACCACACACAAAAAATTGAACCTGGCTCTGCAGTAACCTTTAGCACTTTACACCTGATTTTCCAGTGTGTACGGACAAAGTCATCCATAAATAACTTTGGGCATTTCTTCCCACTCTGCATCCCAGAACTCACAAACTAAACTGAGCCTGAGGTGCTGCATCCCTGTCAGGGACTGAACAGGGCAGAAACATGGACAGGAAATTGTGGGCTGTGCTGGACCACAGCTACGAGCAGCAAGACACCCCTGAAGTAAACACACCGAGCACATTTATGACAGGTGTCACAAAGAAATTATATGGCTCAAGACACAGATAAGAACATTAGGGCTTTTGGCAAATATCCACAAACCAGATCGCACAAACTACACACAGATATCAAGTTTTCACACATTTGTATCTCAATCAACTCAAAATGTGTTTCAGAGCAGAAGACAACACAAAGCAATCCCATGCCCACATGGTTATGTGTGTGCTTCAACTCTCTCAATAAAACAGCTCTTTCCCTTGTACTTGTGAAAAAACCTCAAACCTGTACATGTGTATTAAACAATTTTAAATTCTATTTAAAGCCTAGCAGGATTATAATGCTTACAGGAATAAAAAAAATCATAATAACATACAGAAACTTTGTCCTGACGCACCTTCAGTGACAACATTCCAAGTAGTTCAGTAGCCTGGGTTGCACCTTCCAAAACTCCACAAGCTAATACCAATAACTGTCATTCACATCCCTCGAGCCCCCCATATCTCTTTTTGCATTTTCATGCCATCACATCACTACTGACCCAAATCTCCATCTCACACCTCTCACCAAACTGAACGCTAATGCACACAAAGGAAAATCAGAGTCAGACCCGTTAAGATGAAGGAACATTTCCTCTCAATTCACTTTAATCTTATCACTAGGAATCTGGCTGTCAGCCAGACCGAGTCCACACTACTCATTATCCTGCAATACCAGCCAGCACCTGGGAGCGCAGCCAGCCTCAGGAACCGCACACCGGGCTGAGACGCGAAATGCCCAAGCAAGGGCCGAGCTTTCCCCGGGCCAGGGACGACGCTCGGGAAGCGCCCCAGCAGCTCCCGCTCCGCTCCCTCGCACGGGGCCGGGCAGCACCGAGGCCACGGCCGCTTCATCCGAGCCCAGCCCTGGCTCCGCCTGAGCCGCGCTGAGGACCGCGCCCCGCCTCGCCACTCCAAGGGTGGAGGCAAATAAGCGCTGCGCAACGAAGCGCCGGGCCTGGGAATGCTCAGCGGCCGCACAGCCCGGGCGCCCGGCGGCGGGGAGAGCCCGAGGAGCGCTGCGGCCGCACCCCAGGGCAAATCTGCGTCCCGGGGACCCCGCCCGGCCCGGCGCTCACCTGCGGCCTGGCTCCGCAGCCCGGCCCGGTCCCGCACTCACCCGCCCCGCGGCCTGGCCCCGCGCTCACCTATAGCCCCTACCCTGCCCCGCACTCACCCGCGGCCCAGCCCGGCCCCGCGCTCACCTACAGCCCTGCCCTGCCCCGCACTCACCCGCGGCCCGGCCCCGCGGCCCGGCCTAGGCCCACGCCATGGCGCCTTCCGTGCGCTCAGCGCCTGCGCCGGAAGTTCCGCCTGACGGCGCGCAGCCGCAGCCACAGCTCTGAGGCACCTCATTGGCCTCCTAGGCTGTCACTCACCCAAGAAGGGGCGTGGCGTGGCTCCCCATTGGACCCGCCCGCGGGGAAGGGCGGTGCCTCTCCCGCCCCGCCGCCAGGGGGCGCGCGGCGCCGGGCGGGCCCACAGCGCCGCCTCGAGGCGGCTCGGCCTGAGGGAGCGCGGGGAGGGGGGGCTGCTCCGCCACACAACTCCCGCAACCTGCGGTAGGAGACAGTGCGGGGCTGGAATTCCACCGGCGGCTGGGGGAGGTCTTGTCTTAAACAGCAACGCCAAACGCGGACAAGAGAGGAGGCGGAATTAACCTGAGCGTTAGGCCCCCCCACCGGCTTCTCGGGGCCTTGTACCTATTTCCCAGCCATAACATTGCAAACACTTCCTGTAGATATATCTATGGCAATTTATAAGCCTATAAATTGAAAAAAATTATGCTGGAACATGCTATTATGTTGTAAAACTAACCCTTCAACAGTTGACCAGCCTTTCTGTTTAACAAAATTAACTATTTTTTAAAGGAAAGAAGAGTTATGAGAAGATGTTATGCATCATGTTAGTAACTTACCACCTGTGATGGTTTTAGTCTAGGCCTTCCTGATGACCAGTTTGTAACCAAGGAAGTAGCCAAGTACCCAGTATTCCACACAATTTTTACGTAAACCAGAGTATAAATAAGTCAGAGATTAGAGACCTCGCTCTCTTCTCTTCCGGCGAGGTTTGGGAACAGTGGGTCCCTGCGTTGGTCTCGCTTATCTCAGGCTGAGGCCTGCAGAGTCCACCGTCCTGCCACAAGAAGGTTTGGAGAGTGCTGGCTGTGACTGCCGATCCTGCTGTTCTAAGGGACGTGGTGAGATCTGTTTTGTTAGTTATTAGTATAGTTTAATCTAGTATACCTGTTCGGTGTCCCTTTTATTCCCTTTCGTCCCCTTTTTTCCCCTTTCCCTATCCCTTCGAAGAGTGGACCCCCTTTTACTGTGTATATAGCATATTAACTGTACATAATTGAAATTTACGTAAATATAGATATATTTTTATATAAGCAACTTGACTTTGAGTTCTTTAATTTTTATAATTTCTTTTTCCTTTAACTTAAAGGAAAAAAGGAAGGGGAAAGGAGGCTGCTATCGTAACTTTCGGGCATTTAGCAAGAAGCCAAGTCCAAACCATCACACCACCCTGTTTTTTTTTTTTTGTTTTTTTTCTTTATTTAACATGGTAGGAACACGCTTTCAGCACCCTGGAGCAGCAGCACCACCAGCATTTGGATGACACAGATGTAAATGGCTGTAAATGGAAACGGGCTTGAACTGCGGATCTACAGCTGGCAGAATTATAATTTGATTCTGTTGCAGCAACACGCACTTCGGAGGGGACCCGTCACCCTGGCCCCCCCTAGCGCAGCTGTCCCGCAGCTTCCCGGAGCGATCCCGCCCCCCCGGCCCGGGACAGCGGTTCCCGCGGGGCCTGGTTCCTGCGGGGCAGGCCCGGCCCGGACAGCGGTTCCTGCGGGGCCTGGTTGCTGCGGGGCGGGCCCGGCCCGGGCAGCGGTTCCTGCGGGGCCTGGTTGCTGCGGGGCGGGCCCGGCCCGGGCAGCGGTTCCCGGGCGTTCCCGGGGGCGGGCCCGGCGCAGGCACGGGCGCAGGCGCGGCCGGGCCGTGGCGCGGCGGGGCGGGCAGGGCGATGCTGCTGGTGCTGTCGGCGGAGCACCGGGCGCACCTGGGCTGTTTGCCGCGGGCGGGCGGCGCAGGTCGGGGCCGCGAGGGGCCTGCGGGCGGCGGGGCCCGGGCCGGGGCTGCAGCGCGTCCTGCAGCGGGGTCTCTTCTCTCTCGTTGCAGGCGTGGGCGAGCTGGGGCGCCTGGCGCTGGAGCAGCTGCGGCGGGGAGCGGCACCGCGGGCCTGCGAGGCCGCCGCCAGTGAGAGCCGGGCCGGGGCCGTGGGGAGCGGGCGGATCGCACCGTGGGGAGGGCGGGACCGGGCCGCGGTTTCAAGGGGTCTTTAACATGTACGTTATTATTTGAAGGGTGTGAAACCTTCTTTTTTTTTTTTTTCTTTTTCTATGCCTATTTTGGAAGTTAGCGTTGCAGTTTTGAATCTCGCTGCTGTAGTAGTTAACGAGGAAGTAAAAGACACTTTGTCTTCTCTTTAAAGGAAAGCTGAACGTTGGCGTTGACACCATTCAGCATGGAGTAGAGGGACTAACGTATCTTCTTACTGAGAGCTCCAAGCTTATGGTAAGGACACTTTAGTGTAAGGATTTCAGGAATGCACTCCGGAGATGTCTTCTGAACACTTAGACCTCTGAAAATACTGGTGAATGGGGACAATGCAGCTCAAAATTTGATGACATATTTTCATTTCGGAGAAAGGTGTCTCAGACTGTTGTCTTATTGAAACACTGCATTTGTGTGGATGGCTGGAATTTGTATTCAGTGTCTGAAGCTAAAACTTGACAACATTGTAATGGCATAATTTACTCTATATAGGGAAGCATCCTTCAGGATTGAGCTCTAAATAATAAAACTCAAGCAAAGATTTTGTCCAGCTACTGTACATGACATGGGCTGGACTAACACCCTATTCATCATTCCTTGTCTTTGTCTCATGTGGTGGGTTTGAGAGCTTTTTCAGCTCCTGGTATCAAAGTTTTGGGTGGGTGTAAGCAGATACTAAAAGAATTGTAGTTGGATAATGACTGCTTCCGTTGTAACTTGATATAGTAGAATATTTGAACAATGACTACACGGAGAAGGGATACAGAGGCAAGAAATGCTAGATTAAATTCAGTCAAGTGTTGCTCCCAAGAGCAGGTGGGGGAGAGGGGATAGAAATGTTGCAGAGCCTTTTCTTAAAGCAATGGGACTTGACTGACAGGTTACAGGGTATTATGGTAGAACGTGACTTGTCACAGACCGTGTTTGCACGAAGATGCATTGGAGAGGTACGAGGGCATTCTCCATGGAGTCAGTACCTGCTGCCCCAGTGCTGGTCCAGGCTGCTGCAGTCAGCACAAGGACCGTGACCTGCGCCAGGAGCCTGAGCGTTGTGCCTGGTGCTCCTTGCACACATCACTGCCGAGTGTTTGTAGTCTGGATATCAGTGGCACAGGAACAGTCCTGATAAATGGATTCCTGCAGCATGTCCTGCCTCATGACACAGCTTAGGCGCTCCCCTGCACTGTGTTATGCTCTCTGATGCAAAGGCTTTACACGTGAGGGCCTTGAATGTTCTTCTTTCCAAGAATGATCTACAACTGTCCTGAAACTCATGCAAATCTGCAGTGATACATCAACATCTGTAAATCCCTTAAAACATGCATATTTGTTTTGTCCAAGGTGTAGAACTGTACTTGGACATTCCTGCAGGAAAATAACTGCACCATATCACATGTGATGTTTATTTACGGTTTTATTTGGTTTTTGAAAAACGATGATGATTACAGAGTTCCATATTAAGGCCTAAATTCTTATTTCTAGATTTCTGAGATTGACTTTCAAGATTCCATTCATGTTCTGGGATTCTCAGATGAATTGAACAAATCCTTGCTCCAGCTGTACCTTGACAACAGGAAGGAGATCAGGACCATTCTTGGAGAGCTGGCACCGAGGCTGCCCAGCTACCACAGTCTGGAGTGGAGACTGGATGTGCAGGTGATTTCCCTGATGTTTTTAGTATTTCATATTTTACTTCACATTTTTTTAACATCATAAAAAACTTATAAACAGTGTAAAAGTAATTGAGGTAGCAATACTTCATGTATTTAAAACTGACACGACCTCGTTAGTGCCTCACAGCCGACCAGTTGTAAGATGAACAGGATATGCAATGATGGAAAGTACTTGTTGCCTGATGAAAACTGAATTCATGGCTTCATTGGTGTTTTAAAAGTGTTAGCATATACAAAATATATTTGGTCTTGATTATCACCTAATTTTCAGAAGCATTATGAAAGCGTTGATTAAAGTGGGTTAGTATTCCGTAATGATCGTGTGTATCTTTAATGTGGATAAAAAGGGTTTCTGAACAGTCCTCCAAGCAGATTCTGCAAACCTGGTGGGAATTGTAGGTACAAACATCAATAACTATTGTTTGTTTCCCTGTTCCCATCTCATCAAACCGCTCCTGCAGCTTGCAAGCAGAAGTTTGAGACAACAGATCAAGCCTGCTGTGACCATGAAGCTACATCTTAACCAGAATGAAGATCAAACTGCCCAGGTGTTGCAAACTGACCCTGCTACCCTCCTCCACCTGATCCAGCAACTGGAGCAGGCACTGGGGGAGATGAAGACAAACCACTGCAGGAGAATAGTGCGCAACATGAAATAGCCTCAAGTCCTGCCTGCTCTTGGACTAAGCAGTTTGTGAAACAGCTCAAAACAATGCTCACAGATACGTTTTGAGGAATAAGAAACATCTGGATCAGATGAACTGCTTTCCTGTGCCAGGATCTTGAGCCAGTAATTACAGGCCAAATGTCCTCGGCTGCCAGCTTTGCAAACCTGACTGGTACAAGATAGGTAATGGGGTTTGCTTTACTTGCAAATGGAGGCATTCAGCATACTATGCTGAGAATTCCTTTAGTTCCTTTAGTTCTAAATTACTATAGATCTGCTTGAGCTTTCCTACCTTAGGTAGAATTGTCTCAATATTATACGAAGCTGCATATTTATAAATAATTTTTTCTCTTTTGAAATATTTTTTAAACCCTTACAGTGGTGGGAATGATACTTTGCAGGAAGATTTCTCCCGTGTGGACTCAGGTGTGTGTAAAAGCCGATGTGGGACTGCTGCCCTTTTCCTGCAGAGGGGGAGTGCGTCAATGTGGGCTGGTGTGACACTGCTGCTCTGCCCTTCTCACCTATAACCAAGCTAACATTCCGTTAGCAGAGCCTGCTGTGACCCCCCAGGACAGCTGAGGCTTTCTGCAGCCGGCCCAGTGGCCTGCACTGGGTTGGCAAACTGGTTATTTGTGAGGGTGGTCTGAAAACTTGCAAAAGCAGAGCTGTGGGTGAGGAGGCAGGTAAAGAATAGTGTTAACCTCTGCTAACTCTGGTCTTCGTGCCCTGATGCTATGGTTTGCGTTCCCCTGTTCGGGTCGTGCTCATAAAGGCAAGACCGGCTATTGCAACCAAAATTATGCTTTTCCATCGTTAAGAAAAATGTCTAATAAAGATGATGTCAAAAGTCACTTTTCAGTTTTATTTTAATGCAGTATTTTGCAGCTTTTGTGAGTAGGATTGAATAGTTTTAGTAATCAATGCTCTAGTGTCTGAGGGTGCATCATAAAGGCCCTAAAGTATATAGGAGAGGATGAAAAGGCGAGAGAGAACCATAACATACAGATTCTGGCAATAACTATATTCACTGTCTTTCATGGCAACACCATAAACTTCTATTTTAAATATGTTTTTACATTCAAAACTGCATTCTTTTCTTTCTGTTTTGAATTTTTGTACCTCTGAGAGGTACTATTTCAAATTAAACCTGCATGGCTGAAGTGCCTTAAAAAAAGTTGTCAGGAACCTGGAGTTGCCTGTTCTGCAGATGCTGTGCAGTGTGGCAGCGGTGTGAACAAACTGAATTTCCTCTTCCCGTGCATCAGCCATGTGTTTCTTTTATCATCCATATGTGGTAACCCTTTTCATAGAATCATCTTCATATATAATACATGGTAATTAAATGTCACTACTTGGGATTTTTGGTTTGTATTTTTTTTTATAATTTGCCTCTGTTTTCAGTGAGACACAAAAACAGCCAAAAAAAGTAGGTGAGTGGTTCCCTCATATTCCATCTTTTCTCACTCTATCCATAGTCTGTAACTCAGGGCAGCAAGACAGGAATTTTAGATACAAATCCTTGAAGCTTTTTGTGTCATTGCCTGATGAACTTTTTGTCTCTTAAACTTCTTAAAAAAAACCCCAGCTGCTCTAGAGCTGACTAACATCATGGTAAGTGCTGGCAATCTACATGTGTCACATCCTGAAGCGTGTGCTAGCTGAGAAGGGGAGGGTTTCCCGTGGGGATCCTGAGTAAAATGGACAGTTGAAGGCAGATATTGAGAATGGAAAATGAAACACTTGTTTCCCTTTACAAAAAATGACCTGAATTGAGGATGGTCAAAGTTAAACTTGAAAGCTGAGTGAAACTGAGAGAAACTCAAGCTCTCGCAGGGATCCATGAACAGACAAGAGAGAGGGAGGGGCAAAGATCCTTTACACCAAGTGTGTTGCTTTTGAATTTGTACCTTTCAGTTTGTTCTGGGGGAAGAACTGAGCCTGGAAAAGCAGCTGCTTGGCAGGAGGATTTCGGCTTCATTATTGGAAAGGCAGATTTGCCTTTAGGTGAGGTTGGAACTGGTCTAACTCCACCTCTGCAAGTTCTCCTTTCCTTGTTTTCACAGCACCCATGACAGCTACTGAGGGCTTGGCACCTGAAGCGCACGGGCGAGTGACCACGCAGCACTGCCGGTGCCACGGAGGGCGGGTGAGGCTGGGTAGGGAAAAGGCATCTACATCAGTAACCCAGGGAGCCTGGTAAAATAAGAATTCACCTTTGCATCTGTTTCTTTAGGTTTTTCAATCTGGATTTTTCGGTTTTGTAAACTCCCAAGTGAAAGGTGGCATATAAAGCTATATTTAATGCATCTTCTGTAATGAACTTGCACTTGCTTTATAGAAACAGGATATGGAGACTATAAAGCATTTTCACAAGCTATTAAAATGTTATGTTGCTACTTTTAACCCATTTTATTTTAGTAGGCTTTTTCAGATTTGCTCTGGTACCTAGCCAATCAAAGCCAAGTGACATTTGAGGCCATTTCTCTACTATTCGAGTGTGGAAGAACTGATTGTTGATTTTATAACAGAAAAAAGTGACTTTCAACTTACCTCTTTAAGGGTTAAGTAGCTTTTTTTTTCTAAATGACTAACCAATTTGATTTGTAGGAAGTGCAGCATTGTAATCTTGCAGCAAATTACATCCCTCAAGTCTGAGGAAGTTGACTCCATTGCTATTTCACCTATTAAGTATGGAACATAATCTGTTGGCCCCACTGCATAACCTCTATACATTTGGTTTTACTGCAGATTGCCTTTGGCAGAACTGCCCTTCCTGAGTATTTCAAGGAATGTTGGGGTTTATGAAGGGAGCAACATGTGAGGGTTCCCTCTCACTTTTCTGACAGAGCACTAAATCCAGGTGAGCGTCCTGTCAGTGCAGCCTCTGAGCGCACAGACCAACTAAAAACGCAACTAGTTTAGGCATGAAATAGATTATTTTCTTAAAAGCAGAGCCAGGCTTGGCCCTCAGCTACATACTTCCCAACAGATCTGTGTCCCGGTCTACGTGCTCCTGCTTTAAATGGTAGAGGGCACAGAGTTCGGGTTTTATAATCCAGAAAGGAGACATTTCACTACACAGTGGGTGTTTGTCTTCCAATGAGAATTGTTCATGGTCTCAAGAGTTGGCTTGGGATGTGCTTCACCTGACATTTTCCAAAACTGGAAATGAATAAAACTTCCAGTTTTCAACCACTATAAAACATTGTTTCCTGAATCTGAACATTATCTGCTCGGCTGCTTAGCAGAGAACAAAATGTAACCCAGTTCTTAAAACTCAGGGTGGTGTAATTTGTGTAGTGGTGTAATACATTTATATTCTTTTAAACACTCAATAAACTCAAGAAGCAATGCTGTTCTTCCTGGTTTTTTTTTTTCCTAAATTCTTTTGAATCAGCTCTGCACTATCATATCCATTTTGTACAATCTGCTATTTAAGTTTCTATTGCAAGTTTTAACCAATTTCCTTTCTCTGAGGTGTAGTTAGACTCTCCTACAAGCTTTATTTTCTTGTACTTTTGTTTGTCTCTGCCACATGTTCTTTCAGTCTTCTAGTGTAAGCAATACTTGTCCACCTTTTAACTTGCCAATTAGTTAGATGTTCCCTGAATTATACGGGGGAACTGTTTTCTTCTGAACATCTCTGAAGTCAGTTTAGATAGATATATATATATGAACAAAATCAGTGTCTGAATTTTGCATTAGGCCTACAGTTCTTACTTACCAGAAGAACCACTGAACTAAGATTTTTTTTCTTAGCATTGTATTTTGGATTTAACACTAACTGTGCTGTTTATGAAATGTGTCTGTGTCTAGGGCTAGAGGTTTGAATAGTGGTCTTATGTCAGTTCCAGTGTTTGTAAGAATGCCTGTTTTCTATACTGTGATTTTGCCCAGGATAGGGTAGGTGGTGGGTAGGAAAAGAAGTCCAAGATTAGGAATAACCTGGCAAAACTCCATGAGTGAAGCCCTTACTTGTCTGAATAAACGGCACAAATTCTCACTCTGTGCTTGGCTTTGTTGTCAGGGTCAGGTTTATTACACCACAACTGATTTTGTTAAATACTTATGCTGATTTTATTTTCAAGACAATATATATGTATGCATGTATATATATACATATACATACACACACTTATTAGGGGACAGCTGGTATGTTGTACATGGACAGCAGAAGCTCATAGATGCTGCACCTCAGCAAATCTGTATTGGACACAGGGAATTCAAGCTGGAAGACTCTCCCAAAATACCAAATCTGATTATAATTAAACTACTAGCTTTGTTTTCTGGCAAAATCCACACCAGAAAACCCTCTCCATGTACATGCAGTTTATTGACACAGAAGAAAACTGTATCTTTCTGCAAGTTAAATTAGTTCTGCTACAAAGGCGTGTTTTGTGCCGGTGTGCTGGCCAGCACTGCCCTGTGCTGCCCTGTGCTGCCCTGGACAGCAGAGCTGAGCCAGGCTGCCTTGGCTCTGCAGCCGCTCCCTGTTTCAGCCGTGGTGGCTGGGTCCTTGTTCTGGGCTGTTGGCACTGTGCACACAGGGACTCCAGGCCGACACAGCTACTCTGGAACAACTCTGGCCCATCAGATCACCCTGTATTATAATAATTTCTGTATTTCTTTTTGTCATTCTGAAGTGGCAGATCAGGTCCCACTTTATCTTACGTGATTATTTTGGGATTTAATAATCCCACCAAATTTGGCCAAAAATCATCTCCCAAATCTGCCTCAAGTAACTAAAAAACGGGTAGTTTTTATATCCTTTAAACATTACCACCATTTTCACAAGCGTGAGTTTGTTTCCCAATTCATTTATGTGCAAAGTCAGCTATATTAGCGAACCTCACTGTCAGCAGCAGTTGGAGATGCCTGAGACAAACCAGTGATGGCCTGTCTCTGTATTTGTTCCTCTGTCTCTTGGGAGAGACCACGCTGAGTTCAGTAAAGAGGCTGAAACAAGCAGCTGCAGCACAGGGACTTCTGACATGGCTTTAACTGTTTGGAAACTACACAGTGCAGCCTTCCCCAGATCCTAGTGCAGACTGCCCCTACCTAGTGTGTCAGCTGCCCTTGCTGGGGAGTGTCTGCATGTCCCATTCTGCTGGCTGGGCTCTAAGGCTCAGTCTCTGAGACTCAAACACTGCTGCAATTTTTTGGTTAGAGCAGCTGTTTCCAAAATGAATGTCTGAGCAGTCATCTACTAGAGATGTCCACACAGCTTGCTTGCCAATAAAATTACATCAACTTATAAAACAACATGAACTGAGCTGACAGAATTGGGTTTCTGCGAGCAGCCTGCCCACACCAGAGGTTTTGCTGTCTGGGGAGGGATATGCTTACACAGCTGCTTTGAGGAAACTCCTAACAGACACCAGGTCTTTGTATTCAATAAACCACAGCACAGTTGCCTACATAGGACATGCTTTGCATGCATCCCAAGATGCCAGCCAAAGTCTCGAAGCTGTCAGTCACCTGAGGAACAAACAGCTGGGAAATGCACCCAGACAAAAAGAAGCATTGACCCCTTTGTGAACAAACACACTACATTTACAGAAGTCCGCTTTTGCAGAAGTCTCTTGAAAATTAGATTAATACAGAACTACTAGCAAGAGCAGAATACACAAAAAAGTTTATCAAACAATACCCCGTTGCCATAAGAATAAATAAAAATTATTTGCATGACAAATTGTATGTTTTTAGAGTGTAAGTACGTGTGTGCTGCACATATTTACCTTTTTATAGTGAAACTCCATGAAACATGTTTACTGTTCCATTGTGTTCCTTGTTCTCCTATTTAGTTTGAAGGAACACAAGTGTTCTGTACTTATGTGGCTCCTCAGCTGACGCACAGGGAGCACCCAGCTGTAGTTACTGCCCACTCAGAGTCTCCTTGCACAGAACTAACCTAAAGCAGGGCCAGAGCCCGAGCTGTGCTGTGTCCCTGTGTCTAGGGTACCCAAAAGCACAAGGCTTGCCCAGGGATCCTGGATGTTTTATTTTCTAACAGATATCACTCATGCAGCTTCACCAATGTGGGCTTTCTCAGAAAAATTAAATCTATGTAGGGCTTTGATGCTGAGCAGCGATGGATCTGGATTAAAAATTACAACATGTGGTATTGTTTCTTTTAACTCATTAGATGGTCATCATCTAAGAGTACATTTAAAAGTGCACTTATTTCTTCTAGCTATTTGCTTGGGCTTCTGCTGAAGTGTAGATTGAACTTGCTGCTAGAAAATCCACAAGTAGAGTACTGGACTTCAGTAAATCCTTCAGTTGAACAAAAAACCTCTGTACTACTCAAAAACATTTGAACAGCACATTAAATCGAGAAAAATAATGTAATTGTCTTATTTTTTTACAACATAGGATCTTGTAAAAAGAATAAAAAAGTAATGATAAGGAGCTTTCTATGTCACATTAGTGGTTTGGTTCCCATATCACTCAATACAATCGCATTGTGATGGAAGTGTCCTTGTCTTTATGGACTTGAACATATGGAATAATTTGTTCTAAAAGCTGGTGGTCATATCCTATTTTTGTGTCTAAAGAAGGAAGTATTTCTAAATAATAACAACAATGTGAGAATTTATTCTTACAGTTCTAATCACTTTCAGATTAGTGGAGAAAAACGCTTTAGCCTACACAAAGTGGTACAATAGCAGATAATTGTATTATTCAGTTAAAAGTGCAGCTGAAATACATCTCACTGAAGACAGGTCTGGCTGTAATAAAATGCTGCTTAGGTTTAGAACAAATGTGCATGTACTCACAGGATGCCACACTCTCTTATGAAAGTGGTCTAATTAACACAGACGAGATGGCCCCATGAATTGGACTGTCAGAGCCTTCCCTTGAATGGGCTCGTCACCTGGAAAGGACTGGAACAGGTAGAGGGGCGTGGGGTGTCTTTACTCAAGGATACAGAGGCCTGGAGGAAGCAAAAAAGCCCTTTTAAAGGCTGTATGAAAAATCACGTTCAGATCATTATCTGTGCAATAACCACGTGCACACACAATCTCATATCCAAAGGTTTTAAATCAGGAAATTGCAGGAAAGAGAAAAAAGATATGTAATGTCTGCCTAACCCTGGAGAGCAGGTGCTGTGATGAGCACAGCTCTCTGAGCTCGTTGCAGCAAGGAACACAGTAAGGAAGCAGCAGAAGAATGGTACAAAAGATAACATGGAAAATTCTCCAGGAAGGGAAGCATAAACAAGTCTCAGGAGTACTGGGTTTCCTGACCAGAAATGCAGCATATATGGGGGAAAATAACAAAAAAGGAACACAAAACAAAGAACAGCAAAGGAAACCCCAAGGAGAAGATCTGCTGAGCCAATGGAAACATGGACAGGAAATGTGAGGAAAAGTAAACAAGAGGGAATATTTGTTGAAGCGAGGCAATCAGGAAGTGCACAGGATCTGTTCCACAGACCTAGCTGATCCTGATCCAAGTTTGTGTACAGGCTTAAACCACAGCTCTCAGAATCTGCATTACCAGCATTACAGGTAACACTGATCAAGAGACAAACGTGGTTAAGTCAGGCTCAAGCTCTCTGCTGGGGAAGCCAAATGCAGTTCAGAAAAGGTCATGCTTCTTTTTAAGAAATAAGTACATTCAGAAAAAAAAAAAATTGCCCAAGACTTTTCTAGTGTAGATTCTGATTTGTGGGGAGGATGTATTCTTATCGATCAGCATAGCCTGGGGTCTGTCCAAAATGCAGAAATAAAATGACAAAATGCATTACTAAAGTAACGCGTTTGTGTAGCCAATGCATTATATCTCTACATGTGTAGTCATAAAAACACTTTATGCTTCCTTCTGTAAAAACTGAAGTTGGAAAGTGAACAACATTGTTCTTTATTGACACAGCTACTGAATTTAAGCTGGTCACATCACCATTCAGAAGTTGTTCCAAGTGCACCAGAAAATAAGACAGGGTTTTAAAAAAATTATATGTATTCCTTGTAGAAAACCTCAGCAATGCATTTTGATGACAGCTCTGGTTTCTAGTATAGACTAAACCAAGGTCAAGTGACTGTGGACAGGCAATCAGTAGAGATCCACAAAGCATCACAGGTGCGTTTGAAACAGCGCCTTTGGACAGGGAATTGGAAAATTAATGATACAGTTTTGCACAGGACTCGTACCAGCCAGCAAAGAGCCAAACCTTAGCTAAACTACAGCGATGTGGTTACAGTCCATGTCACCACGAATGCTTCATTCCTCACTCTCATCACCATAGCATCACTAAATCATGCCATTAAGCTTGTATGCAAACTAAGTTAAACATCATTTTTCTTCCAGAAATTAGCATCGCTCCTGAACTTCCTGAACGATGCTTTTGGAGCAAAGCTCACTAACGTGGCAGAGACAGACAAAGCGCTCCGAGGTTCCCCAGGCTCCACGGCCCCGCTGGGCCCTGCGCTGCGGGCCGGGCCAGGGCAGCCGCTCCCCGCGGGGCCTCGGCAGCGCAGGGTCCGGGCGGCGGCGACGACGGAGGGGAGCGGGGGCAAGGCAGGAGCAAAGCAGGGGGTGCACCGAAGGGCCCCGCGGGCCGTCCCACGCCCGAAGTTTCCGCGGCAGTTGCATAACTCGGGGCGGGGCAGAGGCCGGGCCGGAGCCGCCGGGGGCGGGCGGGAGGGGCCGGCGTTGCCCCCGTCCCGCCGCTGCCCGGCCCGGCCCGGAGGCCGCCCCGCCCGCCCGGGACACCGGCGCTGCTGGCGGGGCCGCAGAGGCACTGCCCGCCCGCCTCGCCCGCTCCGCTCCCGCCTCGCCCGCTCGGTCCGCGGGTCACGTCCTCGGCAGCGGGGCCGGCCCCGGCCACCGCCCGCCCGGGACGGTCTGCCCGCCGTCAGGGCGGAAAATGAACCCCGCGGCCACGGCCCCGCCGCCGGGGCAGCAGGTGATCCACGTCACGCAGGACCTGGACACGGAGCTGGAGGCGCTGTTCAACGCGGTGATGAACCCCAGGCCCAGCTCCTGGCGGAAGAAGATCCTGCCCGAGTCCTTCTTCAGGGAGCCCGACTCGGGCTCGCACTCGCGGCAGTCGAGCACGGACTCGGGCGGGCCCCCGCCTCGCCCCGCGCCCGCGCACGTCCGCTCGCACTCGTCCCCCGCGTCGCTGCCCGGCGCGGGCGCGGCCCCTCAGCACGGGCACCTCCGGCAGCGCTCCTGCGACGTGACGGACGAGCGGCCGCTGCCGCCGGGCTGGGAGATGGCGCTCACGCAGACCGGCCAACGCTACTTCCTCAAGTGAGTGCGGCGGGGCCCGGCAGCCGGGCGGGAGCTGCGCTGCGAGGCGGCGGGGGGACCTCCGCGTCCCAGGTGGATGCGGCGTCCCGTGAGGGAACTCCTGTCCGGCGGGAAGAGGGAGGCGAGGGAGGGCCGGGAGGCGCTCCCGAAGCCGGGCAGGAGCCCTGCCGTGCCTGTCGGTGCCGTATTCCTTTCCTGCTTGGCCACACGTCCAAGATTTTTTTTTTTTTTACGAGTTCAGTAACAGTTATTTCAGGGAGTTTCCGGCATGCGGGAGCAGGGCTCCTCGTGTCCGTACCTGTCGGAGGCAGCACGGGCTGTGGATGTGCCGGGGCTGCCCGGCCCGCTCCGGCCTCGGGGTGTTCCGAGCACGGTGACAGATTTTGAGAAATGTGGTAACACAACTGCCGATATCCTTTCTGTCCAGTCATTTTGGCCAGAGTGACTTATTTGTTACATTTGGTATTTGATTCAAAACAGCCTAATAGGCCTCAAAAAATGTGGTAATTGTAATACAAGAGTGCCTTATTTTGGTGGATTCTGAAACTCGGCTCCAGATTCATTGCAAATTAAGTGGCAGTGCATTAGCCTGGTAAATAATGCGGTGACAAAATGTTTGCTACTGAAAGAAAATATTTACTGGTAAATCTTCTGCCTAAAGGTGCTGAGGGAATTCCAGGAGGTCATTTCATTGCTACAGCCTTCTCTGTCAGAAGAGTAAACCACATTCATATTAAACCACGCGTGGGTATTCAGCTATCATAAATGGTTTATGGACAATGTGTGAGGGAAAAGTGAGACAAAACTGTTTAGAAAAATGAAAAAAAGTCATAATTTACATGATTGTATAATGATTTCTTTGCCTCGTGGGTTTGGAATCTCCAACAGATTACTTAAGAGGCCAATCTTTACTGTGCACAGAGTTTAGATTTTTACTTTTGTGACAGAGCTACTAGCAAAGCAAGGAAATACATTTCTGTATGCCTCTATATCATCTATGATACTGAGTGGT
Organism: Empidonax traillii; assembly: GCF_003031625.1. Taxonomy (NCBI): domain Eukaryota; kingdom Metazoa; phylum Chordata; class Aves; order Passeriformes; family Tyrannidae; genus Empidonax; species Empidonax traillii. Next base: position 400,229 of record NW_020955527.1, read on the forward strand.
CATGTCCAAGGGTCAAAACTTAGGAGTTTTTTAATTATCTAGTTTATCACCTAAATGAGATCTTGTGACTTCACGCTTTGCATGTATTTTTCTGGAGAGAACAAGGACAGAGAAATAGCTGACTGACAGGAGCACTGAAACAGGCCATTCATAAATTAACATTAAATATGAATTCTTGCTAGGGTTTGGCCAGGGGGTGTTTTCAGATACTTGTGCCTAAAAATTGCCTAGCATAATCTTTGTCTGCTCTTTATTTTTTGACTGATACCTAATATCAAAATGAGTTTATGTGGTTTCACCTTCCTGTCACACATTCCTGACCTAGAGACAGAGTTTTCCAAGTCGATGGATTCTTGTTGCTTAGGCCAAAAATGCAAGGCCTTTATTCAATAGAGAGCATGGGTAAAAACTCAAAATGTGTTCAATTTTTTTTCCCAAATCATATCAGCAGGAACACTCTGATTAACAGCATTCTTATTAATATAAAATACAATATTCATTGCGTATGTAATTTGTTACCCAGAATAGTCTTTGTTTTGTTTCCCCAGTTTTACTTATCCAACAGAACCTCTCTCATTTTTCTCAAAATTAATTGGAATAATGCATTTCTTTATACATGAAATGCATTTCTTTATACCCCAATGTTTTTGGGAGTAATATTTAGCTATAAAATGCTCACATATGAATTATGGTATTTTATAGTCCTGTAATGTTTTTCAGGTGAAAATATAGTTTTCTGCAGAAATTTAAGATTGTTTATGGAAAACAGCATTTAAAACTATATGCAGTAACATATAGGATTCAAATCAGTTGATGTGCTTGAAAATCATATTTGGTTAAATCAGACATACAAGGTTACATTTCTTTATATAAAGAAAAAAAAGCCAGTGCTTTCCAGTTTAATGATAAAGATTTGTTTGTAGGCATTAGGAAAAGAAAATTGAGAAACAAACTAAGAGTAAATAGCCAAACCAGGTGGTCCTGTTAAAGCCTTTATTATCTGTTGAAGCTTATAATGCAATTTGTTGTATTTAAACATATTCTGAAGAACTATTAAACAGAAATGCTATTGGGAGTTTCAATGGACAGTGAGCTAACCTTGTTGACAGGGAACCAACTACAACTTGAAGCAGTTGCACTCCTGCATGTCAGTTCTTGCAGAAATTTTCTGGCTGTAACTGGAAGAAACATAAGTAGCCTGGGGACCACTCCACCCTGTAATTAAATACCAAACCGCACAAGGAGGGGGGTGGAAAACAGACTCATGAACACACACTTGCAGCAGTGTTATCTAAAGCATTTTTCGGTGTGTGCATGTGTTGAAAAAAATTTAAGTGTGATTTATTTCTGATAAAAAGAGTTTCTGGAAAGACAGGCAAACTGCCTCGCATAGCTGTTGTGCTGGTGAGTGGGAATATCAGTGGCGTATCGATCCTCATGCTGGGCTGTGTACACATATCCTGTAAAAAGAATGTCTCAAGTATTACTTTCCACCAATTTGGGTTTAGGTGGTAAAGCCCCATGTTTCAAATGAAGACTGAGGTTTTAATGTTTCCTCGGTGTGTGTAGAGAGCTTCTTGCTCAGACTCTCATAACAGAATATGGAGAGTTTTGTATTTGCACTGCACAGATTTGTAAAACTGTTCCCACTGTTGTCTTTATCACACTGTTACTGTTAAATATTACAAGGAACGTTTGCCTTACCAGGACATACTGGCCATTAAATTCTGCTTGAGTGTAAGAAGGCTAATTCCTTGCAATATTTGATTTACTCAAAATGTTCAAAATTTTTTTTACTGGTTTTTGTTGGTGGAGAGACTTGATTTAACACATGCTCAGTTTTACAAAACTGAGCATGTTCAACAGGACAGCAGAAGAAAAGTAATATAAATACTATGAAAATACTTTTTTCCTGAGAATGACAAAACAAATAATGTGAAGACAGTTGATGTGCTCAAGTGATTTTCAAATATGGCCTTTCTGAAAGCCATTTGTGTTAATTCTGTAGAAACTTTTATTGTTTTAGACTGGTGGTGTGCTTGGTGCTGTACAGAATTCATCACAGAGAAACTTTTCCATCTCAGGAATGTGGTTACACAACTGAAAATGGAGGAGGAGATGGACGATGCATGAGAGGGTTACTCAGTTAAGTTCTCATAAGAATGTGGAAAGCACTAACGCTTTTGTAGGACGTGTTTGCAGTGTTGTCCCACAGTTGTGATCACAGTCCCATGCCCAGCAAGCAGGGACTTGCCTTGCTGTGGCTTTCCTTGGTCCTCGTAGAAGAGTGGTGCAAAGCAAGAGCCTGCACATCCCTGCTGGCTTTGGTGTTGTGCATTAGAGAGAGACATTTCACAGAATCATGCAGCTTTTGGAGCATTTCATCCACACTTTAAAGCATTTGCTTTGTTCCCCATAGCCAGTGGTTATTTGTGTGGGACTTAGTGCCTGAACTGCTCCCATTGCCAGCATCCCTTTATTACAAATAAGTTATAATGTGCTAGGAAGTACCAAGATGTATTACTACCAGTGGCTTTTATCTGGAATCAGGGAGTGTATTAAAGAGTTCCTAGTAGGCAGGGAAGTTGTGATAAAACATGGAAGTTTAATTGATGGAAATTCAACTATAGCTCACCTTTGTAACTCATTTTAGAGATGCTTAGGAAGTTTTGAGATTGGAATGTGCACATCAAAACTAAATTTTCAAGATGTGATTGTCTGTAGTTCAAGTGCTGATTTAATGATGATGTTGGAGTTCCACTTAAAAAACTACCATGGATTTATGAGCTACTTTTTCTCCTCTGAATTTGACAATAGGAACAGCTACAGAGTTTCTGATGGAAGCTCATATTTATTAATTTTCTGGCCCAAAATCATGTGTTTTCATGATCAATAGACCATTTTCTCAGAATCTAAAATCATGTCACCTGTGATGCTTAAAATAATTTAGTGGTTAATGTGGGACTTATTAAAATCTGAGGAAAGAAGCAGCTCTGGAATAGAATTGCTTCAGGGACACATTTTGGTTTGCAGAATGTGATCCAATTCCCTCTCCCACTGAATTTTCTGAGTTAGGAGATAAGTTACATTTTAGATTTGGCTGTAAAGCATCAGTGAAGAAAGCTTTAAGCAAGACTGCAGTGACTCTGGAAGTGTTACCAAGAAGGGCTTCTTTTGAGGAAATATTTAAGAAACTTACTGTAAAGGACTGTCTAGATACAGAAGTTGCATTACATCTTTGTTTATGAATTTCTGAATTATATAAGGAATCGGTAATAACTGTCCTGTAAACACTGTTGTGTTGATATATAGAATTTAATATATTGGACTGATGTACGCTTTCAAGCTAATAAGTTAGTAATGAACATGCAGAATTGTGTTGGTTTAATAAAACTTGTCTTAAATTTGTCCTTTAGTCGTAGTGTTAAACCCAAAGTCCAGGAGTATTTGTGCATTAATGGATGACAACTGTCATGCATTCATCTCATGACATGAGCTGAAAAATCAATTGCTTTATGCATTAATCATTAGGAAATAATATTCTTTAACATATTCTTAGAAAGATGTGTATAGAATAGATACAGGTGTTAATTTAAGAATGCTACCATGAAAACCAGGTGTTTTTTCTGAAACCATCTGAAAGGGTTTTGTCTTTACTAATGGTTTGGGTTGTTCAAGGAAAGAAAATGAATAATAGGTTTATTTTTATCATGAGCTGCTATAGTCAACATCTAAAAGTTGGTCTGCCTGGCCATCTGTATTCCATAATTGGTAAAGGACAGTGTGGAGAGCTGTCTGCTTCCAAGGGTGATGGATGTGTCCAACTTTGAACACCTTTGACTATGGAGAATCTGTAAAGTCTGTCCTTTCCAGCTTTTTGCTGTTCACTCCTTCAAATCATGTTGGAAGAGCTGGAGTTTGAGCTTTGATTTGTATCCTTTTGGAAGCTTTGGTTAAAGCTGGAAATTCTGTCTGTGATGGAGGTTACTACAGGACAAGAGCTTCTTTGTAACAGCGTATTTGGGGCTCGGGGGCATTGCGTGACTTAGCAGATACAGATTGTATGGAAGCAATTAAATCCAAAGGAAATGTCATGTGGGCTGGATTTCAACATACAGACTTTCAGCATCTTCCCCCTTCATTTAGAGAGAGAGAGAGAGAGAGAGAGAGAGAAAAGCCAGCATGATGTAGTATGGAGGTGGTTTTTTTTCCGCTTTGGGGATCTTTTTCTTTTCGTTGATTGATAACTCAAAGTCCAGAGCTAGAGTGAATGCTACTGCCCATGACTGTTGTATGAACTCCTCAAGAACAGAAATCTTGGGAACACTGCACTGTCCTGCAGTATTCCCTACCTGTGGTTGTGTTAAAGGCAGATGTGGTGGAAGCCACACTGCAGAGACAGATACAGGCTTGCTTATAGAACTGAGCAAAATGTATTATGTTAAAATTGAAATAATTGCTTAGAATGTCACCAGAACTTTATGCAATATAAAGGGAGATGTGCAAGATGAGTTGGCTATCTTGCACCTCCTCCTGGCTCACAGCATCTGCATCGGCAGTCGCACTGCAAGCGCAGCAGTGGTAGAGCTGCAAGTCCAGACACAGCTTTTCCCGCAGTGACTTTTTTGTCTGCTCATACGTCTGCCGACCCCTCAGTGTTTTCTTGGTCAGAATTCTCATTTTTATTCACTGGGTATTGATCTGTCCCTAATCATTTTTGGGTGCAAGATTCTGACAGTCTTCCAGGATTGAGAATAGCAGGGCACTTCCATGGTACATTTGAGTTTTTTCTTGTATGACGAGTAATCCTTTTTTATTACCTGCAATCAGTTTTCCTAGTTTGGCTGCTGTTGTTGTTTTCATTAAATGTTCTACATTCCTGTTTTTCAATGTTTGATTGCATCGCGAAATGCAGTAACAGTCTTTGGTCAAGCAAGTCTTAAATTGTATCAAAGTCTTTTGCTTCTGAAACAAAAAATAGTATTTGAACTGTGGGCCTTAAATTCATATGGGCTTTTAAAGAAGTTCTCAAAACTTCTTGATTGAGGTATTTTCTTAGTCTTCACCTTCATTGTGAAGCCCCTGAATGCAGCAGCATCTGAGCAGAAGGAAGTGCGAGTCACTGGGAAGCTGACCTGGGCTGGAGGAAACAGCGGCACAGTTCCTGTTGTGCTGGGACTCTGCGGAAATCATGTAACCTCTCCGTGCCTTTGTTTCTGGGCTTCATTTCAGCATCTGGTCTTGTTCATGAAAAATTTCAGTGTCTTGAAGCAGACAGTGTACAGGAATAAACCTTAAATATTGCTCCATGGAAGTTATCTGGCTGGAGTTTGTTAGATTTTCAGACCATACTTCCAAACGTCTCTTTAACTTATAAATCATTTGGGAGATGTAGTTTTGGAGTCAACTTTTTTACAAAGGAAGAAAGGGAGAACAAAACCAGATTGTTTGCCTAAGCAGCCTTTTGTAACATTAAGGCAGAAATGCCAGAGTTGTTTTCAGAATTTTCTCAAAATACTGTATTTTCAAAAGCTTCAGGAATAAAAGTAATTGCCACTTAAGAAAGGCTTTGTATTGTCTGCTTAGTCAGACAGTCTGGACAAAAGCAGCTCTTCTAATCTTGACACGTGTTCCATGTGGTTTCTTCCAGAAAAACACAGGCAGTTGTGTCGTGTGGAAGCCTCTCTCTGCAGCCTCCTGCCAGTGCCCTCACCTGGGTGAGATGTCTGAGAATTCAAACAAAGCAGGCTTTGCATCAGTAAATGAGTGTGGCCATGCTGTGTGGGCAACACCGTGCAGCTCTGCAGGAATGCGGGAAAAGGTCAGCACTTTGGAGCTGACAAGAGTAGAATTTAGTGTGGGAGTTCTTCACAAAAGCTTTTTTTATTTCACATTTGGTTTTGATACTGCATTTCCCTATTCATGTTTTACTCATCCTACTGTAAATATTTAAACGGAAATATAAGTGCTTTTGCCATGAGAGGTTGGGAAAAAATATTTTTTTTGCTAATGTATATGGCAGAGTTGCATCAGCACGTGCCAAAACTGAGGGTTTGCTGTGAGTGAGGTTGATGTGAAAATTATGGACCAGATTTTAATGTTGAATAAATGTGTGTCTCTTCAACCTACAACTCCTCTAACTGGCATGGCAACCTTGCCAGCAGGATGGGTACAGTGATGCCAGCAATTCTTGCCATCCCTTCATATTGCAGAGAATGTACCTAGTGTAATGTTTTGACAGCCATTCCCTTAATGAAAACTTCTCCAGTCATGGGATGGTATTTTCACAGATGCTGCCATCACTGTCTCTCAGCCCTGACATCACTGAAACAGTATATTATAATTTTAGATAAAACCTTACTTTTTGTCAGAGGTGGTGAAGGGTTCTACTTCTTTATTCATGTTTTATAGTTGGCATTTCAATTTTTGTCTGCTACTGAAAGAATTTATGGCAATGGAAAATCAATGAAATTATGCCTTTGCAAGAGAGCAGACAATGTAAAACTGAATAACTAGCATAAAAGAGATTTCTAGTGAGACTATTTGTGACTTACTGAAAGTGCAACAGTAAATCAGTGATAAAAGAAATTAAGGTTTTGCTAAAGATTTGGCACTGAGAGTAGTCAGTAAAGGTATGCTGTAAAACATACTTAGTCAAAGCTAGGAAAGATCTTTGTTTGAGGTTTGTAACTTCACAAAAAAGTTTGCAATTCTAGTCCATGAGTAAATAAAAAACACCCTCTTGGTATTAACCATGCCAATACTCACCCAAATCTATGAAGAAACATTATTTAAGCAGTCATCTGCAGTGACTGAATGATGCACATTATTAGGTTTATTTTCTTTCTGTGGTAGACTTGCTCTGAGGACAGAGGGAAGATCTAACTTTGATTGCTTAAATTCTGTGTTATATGTCTTGTGAATTATTGGGCAGATTTGCCATGATCTTCCATTGCCAAACATTTGGATGAAGTGTCATGCCGCTGTGGCAGTTCCCTGGTTTGTGTTGCAGCATGGAAACCGGTGAGCAGTCTGTGGCACCAGAAGGGGTTTCAGATGCTGCACATTCCAGAAAGCAACTCCTATGTTGATTCTCTTTTCAAATAGTTGCCAAATATGTGCCAGAACAAAGATGACTGTGCAAAGCCGTGTCACGGACAGTAACACCAGGACCCTCTGACTGCATCCATGTTGGCACTGTGGCTTTAGGGGCACGAATCTGGTGTGTAGCTTGAGTCCCAGTTCAGTTGTTTACCAGAGGAAAAAAGGCTCAGTGATTTTGTTTCGGCTGATGGAAGCTGAACTGAAAATGAAAATACAGGATTATTACTCTTATCCCTCAGTGAGGTAATGATCTGATTGTAAATTATGAAAGTGTCAGCATAGGGTTAAATTTTACCAGATAAATTTTTTAATAAGATTGCTTTGTTCCTCTCCTCTGAACTTATTATACCAATAAAACATCACAGGTCTTCATTAAGATGAGAGAACTCCTTGCAGGCTGTATCTTAATTTGCATTCTCACAAAGTTTCTTTTGCCTCCTAGTAGTTTAGTTTTGGTCAGAGGCTCATTTTCACTTACTGTTTCTTTGAATTTGGATATTACAACATCTTTTCCCTCTTTTTAAAGACCATGAAGGATTCTAAGGCTTTGAATAATAAAATACAGTCCATCAAATTATTTACAATGTGAAATTGTAAAGGAGAGCAGTAAAGGTGGTGAAAAGAGTGGAGGACATGACTTGTCGAGAGCAGCTGAGGTACTGGGTTTGGAGGAGGCTGAGGGGTGACCTGTGCTGTCTGTGGCTTCCTCCTGGGGGGAGCAGAGGGAGGTGACAGGCTCTTCTCCCTGGGGGTATCCGCTGGAGAAAGGACAAAGGGGTGGCTAGAAGCTGTGCTGGGAAAGCTGAGACTGGATACCAGGAAAAAAGCTCCTATGTTTCCGTGAAATAATTCTGCATTTATTTAATAAGAAGTCTAGTTGAAATATAAGGAGACTTTTCCAGGTAAGAAGCTGCTTTGAAATATTTAATTCCTACTAGATTTTAATAATCAGATTTTAGTTACCAGATTTTAAGTGGCTTATTAGGAAATTTTACAGCATTCTATGACACTGCCTTTTTAATTTATTTTTTTCAGTCAGTGACAGCATTTTTTGTAGCTATGATACAGCGCTTAATTATTAAAAAAAAAGCCACATCTTTTCTGAGGGTAGCAAGCCTCTTTCTCCACCACACCACCCTCTTCCCCTCAAAATGGTATTTGTTAGCCAGGTTAAATGCATAGGCTAAACATTACCTGATCAGTCACTCTCTTTCATTACTAAATAAATAGGCTTAGGGACTGATTTACTAATAATGTCATTAATTTGTGCTGCTTCTATATTACAGCATTATTCCTTCTGAATACAGCACAGTGTGTTCCTATGACATGAGCCCAGCTTCTCGTGCTCGTGCCAGTAATCCTCAAACATGTGTTCCATGCACCTCATTGAAAATCAGTGAGATGCACCTACGTTGCTAAACATCTGATATTTTTACAGTTATTCTCAGCTTAAGGGGAGCCTTCCTTGTCCACATTTGTACTTAAAATTTAGAAAGATTTCTTTTCAAATAGACTGTGTTTGATTGGAATATTACTACAGTGTCAGAATTGACAGAAATTCCTTATGTTCAGCTAAATCTTATTTGAAATTCTGGTCTTGTTTTAAAATTCTCAAGTACAGAGAGCACCAGTGCAGAACTGTTACCCTTCCTCAGCTGCGGTCAACTGTCAGCTAGGAGACAGTGTTTCTTTATTTTGGAAAGGTTTTGTTTGAGAAAAGACTTGGTCTTTTAACTAGATCCTGCTTTTCATCTGTTTTTCATGGCACACGATCACATTTCCCAACCATTTACAAACAGGGACTGTCTGGCAGGATTTCCTGGATACACAGTAGTTTGAGATTGTAAAAGGTCAGCTTTCTGAACTGTGGTGATTACTGTCGTTATTTGTCCTGCCTTTTCTTCCATGGGAACTAATCAGCTTGTATGGAAGGTAGAAATAGGGTCCAAGAAAAATTCATCTGCTAATCACCTCCACCGTGAATCATAAAGAAAAAAAGTAGCCCAAGTAGGACACCTCCTGACCTTTATGTATTAAAACTCTCTGGAGAGCTGCAACCATTATGTTGGGAGTCAGAGTTTTGTAAGAAACCTCTGAAGAAGTTATTTATAACCTGCTCCCATTTTTGTGTAGTAGGGTGAGGTACTGAGGCCCTCACAGCACGTAACTCATGAGCTGAAGTTGTGTGAGCAGAGGGCAGTGGATAACCAGTGCCGACCGTGAAAAGAACCATTTCTTTATTAGACCTTTTTTTTTTATATTCTAAGCTGACCTTCAAAATCAAAAGTAAGGGGGTAATAAAACTAGGTAAACCCCAAACAGATGCTATTAGAAATTTGACCAATTTTAATTTGTTTCTTGGGAGTCAGTTCATTGGAAGAAGTGATGGGATTTTCCTCATGTGCATATGCCATGTAAGAGATTGAATCCGTGGAAATTTTTCTGTGTCATGAGGGAGCCCCCTAAATGGGTAGTAGGGAATAGTAGAGAAGATGCTGATGTTGATGAAAGAGAGGGTTTGGCATTATTTGCATAGAATCCATCAGACATTTCATCAGGTCCTGAAAGTGAGGGTGTTGTTTGAATATCTGAAGTTCTTATAGATCTCTTAATCTTACAGGGAAGAGGAAGGAGCCATGCTCCACTTCCCTTAGCTCCAGCAGTTGAGTTTGGTTGATTGCTTTTCTTTTCCTCACCTTATGAGGAGTTCAGAAGAGGGCAACATTCTGTTTTACCTTCTGTCTGTTAAAAAATATGTTTCTCCTCAATTGTCTTTTGTCTGTACTGTATTCTCAGTAGTGATAAAATGTTCCGAATGGAGGAAGTAAGATAAGTCCTGATGCATTCAAGGTCATGGTTGTCTCAGTATTGATTTAAATGAAACAGATTTTCTCCCATAGAATTTATTTTACAGAGGAAATGTCAAAGGCATCCCGATAGCCGCTGTGTCTGCCCATGGTGTCTGGAGTCTTTTTGCTGCTGTGTGAATGAGATCTAAAAGTTTGGGGTTTGCAGGGTTGGGGGGTGGGATGACAAGCTGCTTAACTGACCGTTTTTTAAATAGGTATGGTGTGATTGCAGGAACATCACCTGTGTGTAGTTGCCACTGGCTCACAGGTGGGTCAGTACAGACTCTGTTCGGGAGAGTTCTCAGACCTTGCAGAAATGCTTGGGCAGTACAACTCCATATCTCCTTATGCACATAACACGTGATAAAGAGATTTAGAGTCTTTATTTGACTTTAGACACATAGGTTTGAAACGATGGCTATTATGATTCTGCGATTATTCTACGCCATATAACACTTAAAGGAGAGCAGAGACCAAAAACCAGAATTCATGGTTAGATAAAAATAAAAGTGTGATGCATTGAAGCATGGGAAAGTGAGTAAAACTTCAGCAGTTACAGGTACCAGTCACAAAGTTGTTCCTGACAATTTTTCAATAATGAAACAATTATTTTTAAATACTGAGAGATTTGAGTGGCTTGATATTTGAAATAATTCTAGCTACCTTGTAGCCACTAATACGGTAGGAAAATGTAGATCCAAACTAATTTTATTCATCTAAATAGTTATGCTTTTGATATATTGAATGAAATTTGTTGCCTAAACATTATTTTTAGTTGCTTATGTCGTAACTAAATCATAGAAGAAAATTCTTTTTAATTTGTTTCTTGGCAAGCTAAAATCTTATTGAAGTGATACAGATCTTGGTCTGAAGACATAGAGGTTTGGGGCTTGGAGCAAAAACAACCCCAAAAATATGTTTTAGTATCTAGTTTAACTCTGCATGTCTGTTGTGCTGTAGCCATTGGCATTCCTATAAAATACAAAGATTGCTGCCTGTGACATTCAGAGGACAGAAGTTATTCTGACCTTCTGGAACTTAATATATGTGCTGACCTGAAAGCTGAGGTTGTGAGAGTGATCGCAGACTGAGAGCTGCAGTACCAGGAACTGCTTTGCACAAATGTGTGTATTTTGAGCCAGAGTGCTCAGTTTCCAGTGAAGGAGAATTGTCCATTTGGGAAAAGCCAGTCATGTTACTGTTTGGAAACCCTGACCAAGCAGAACTGGAAAAAGAGAGCTTGTCAGAGGAAAAAGTTAGAACAACTGCTGTGCATTTGGGGAAAGAAATTCTAGAGACTGTGGTGACATCATTTTGTTGTCTTTTGAAGAAATGCTGATCCCTGTATGATTTCAAAACCAGAAGGGAGGCAGGATTGCAGATGTGCCTACCTAGGGAGTAGAAAATTATTTATTTCTGCAACAGAAACCTTTTACAAACGTGTACTTGAATATATTACAAGGATCTGAAGCTCTTGACAGTTATTCTTCGAATTACAAAGAGAAAACAGTGCGTAATTGTTAAATAGTACCAAAAAAAGTTTTGTTGGTATTACGATAATTAGTCCAGCCCTTTTAATTCTCTGATCTAGAGGGTACCGGTACTAGAATTTTTTATTTTTTTTTTTAATGCACGTGCAAAATGCACAGTGTTGTGGAAACATGAATTAATGGTGATTCTCTGACAGAGTCAAAAAGCAAAGGATGACATAAAAATCTAGACTACAGAGGAGAATTCTGGAACCAAATTCTGCAGAGTCATACATTTCTCTGCCTCCAGACCGTGCAGTAGAATACAACTTCAGAAGATAATTTTTCTATAACGTCATAGGGATTTTGTGTCCTGTTTTCCTCTGGTGGTTTTTCTGTCCTACTATCCCATTCTTGCCTGGGGAAGATTTTCATTGTGTCCCTGTAAGGGGATTCTGTGTAGTTGAAGGGGGGTTCTTGTTTGTTTATTTATTAATTTTTACTGGAATGCAGAATGTATTAAAGTAATAACAGATTGTCTAGAAATGCCGTCATGATTGTGGAAGAGTATTTTTTAGGTTGGGCCACTTCTCTTTTTCTTGTTACAAGACAACTGCATTTTATATATGTGAGCCCTGACAGTTCATGGCTTTTATATTGGTAAACAGAGGCGTTCATAACAAATCCTGATGATAGCCCTCTAGCTCAAGTTCAGGACAGTTATTTTTCTTTCATTCTGTAACCTATCTAACAATTTTGGAAACTGCACGAATCTGAAAATGTCATGTATCTCTCACAAAGGAATACTTTGTCTTCAGAGTATTACATTTCCCCCAAAATAAAATAAACATGGTTTTAATAGAATCATTAATATGTCTCTTTAAATATGAGTGCTACAGGCACTCTTTAAGTAAAGAAATGCATTATGGTCATTATATGTGTATACATTAAAAAATCCCTTAAGAATGTTCTATATAGTAGCTTCATTCAGTACTTTTTTTTTCTTTCTCTCAAGATTTGGGATTCCATCCAAATTCTAAAGGTTAAGTTCTCAATAGAATTCAAAGGGTGTTTTGTTTTCATTTGTGTAACTAGTTTAATGTGTTTTAAGGCCTCTGTGTACACCAACAATGGAATCACTCAGTTAAAGGGGAGCTAGCAGGACATTCCCAAAGTTCTCTTCTCAGCAGCAAATTATGCTGAAACAAATTCAGGGAAAGAGCAACTCTTTTCACCAAAGAAATTACTTAGCATAGGATAATAAATATTCAAATACAGATGTAATGTTCCAGCTTGAAGATTGGAGATGACAGTGAACGTGCATTAAAGAACAAAGTCCATGGTTCAGTCAGTTTTATAATTCCATTATGGCTCCTTGTTAAAGCTTCATGAAATTTTCATGAAACATTCTTGGTGTCTGAAAAAGCAAGTGCCTTGAATTTGAGTAGCTAAACCTTCAGGTCAGGATATTGCAGAGCTTCACTAGAACTCCCGCAGCAATGAGTGGTTGAACTGTTGAATGTTATTAATTTCTGTGCTCGAAAGGAGAAGTGATCGAGAGATACTGGATTTTATGTTTGTGTGTTTTTAGTGATGTCAGGAATTATAAGTTCTTATTCTTTCCACCTGTTGAATAGCAAAAATGGAATCAGTAGCATGCAGCTTTAAGCTCTTCTACCTGAAAGGTATTTTCCCTTCACATGTATGTACTGTGTGCATGATTTTTGCAAAATATTATTAACACTATGGCTTTGAATAATGCAAAATTTTGCGTTTTCCTGATTAGCAGTGAGTAATGTCAGCATATAATTAAAATGCTGAGGCTAGGAAATAATGCTGAACAGCTGTTGTGGCTGTGTCACCAGTTGTTTCGAGGTGTCGAAGTGGGAGTGGGGCGGGCACCCTGAGTGCTTTTGCAACAGCTGTGGACATGGACTGGCCCCACTAGGTTCACTCCGAAGTGCCAGTGAGTGTTTTGGGAGTGCACAAAGAATGGGCAAAATTTTTCCTTTTCAGAGAGGGAAGTTCTTCATACTGAAACCCTAATAAGGCATTTGTCTTTTCATGTCTGATTTTGGTGTAAAAAATACCACTGTAGATTTTCTTTAATCTCTCCCATTCTTCACTCCTCCGTCAGAAATCTTAAGGTGAGAGCAGACTATGGAATAAGCTGACACTGTCCCAGCTGTCTCACAGTTGACTTGTCCTGGCTGCAGGGCATGCTGAGAGCCGTGGCCTGGCCCTGTCCTTCTCTTTCCGAATATTTTTCTCCATTTTGTATCGACTCTCATGTGGCTCCAGGGTCAGGCGGATCAATCTGTTAATGTAGCTGAAACAGTCAGCAAGGTTTGTTTCTGCAGGTTGAACACATTGGCCAAGGTGTTCACCCATGTCACCGTGGCACTGCAGGCTGTTGAAGGAGCAGCTGTGCCCTCAGGCCAAGGGAGCCCAATGTAGGCTGCCTGCTTTGGGCTCTAATATAACCCAGCAAGATTCACTTGGGACCTTAAACTGCCTCATGAATAATTTGTGATTTAGGATTGTAGAAAAATAGAACAGGCTTTAAATCAAATTTTATTTCCAACAGCCCAAGTGTCCCATGGTCTGCCTCAGGCATTTGGAAACATCAAGAAGTTTCAAGGTGTCGAGGCACCTGTGCAAAATAGCAGGCAGTATACTGTAGCTATCTGATTTTCCACCTCACAGTGTTGTCCCACTGAAGGAGCATCTTGCCCGTTTGCCAAGTTGAGCAGCACTCTGTACCGTATTCCCACAGCATGGCCCTGGGCACAGGCCAGTGCCACACACTCTGTGTCTGGCCTTAGCTAACTAGATGGACACCGCTAGTCTAAATTATGCAGTCTGCTTCTTATGTAGCACCATCACCAGGTTTTCTTTAAAAGAACTCATAATTTCTCATATGTCTTTTCAGAGGAGATGAGACCCTTCTTAAAAAAATGTACATTTTGCTTGTGTGTATGAGAAAGAAGGTAATGGCAGTCTTCTCTGCATACCTGGAAGAGAACTAGCCCTATCAGCTTTTCTTTATGTGATGTTGGAAAGTGTCAGGCTACATGTTCTGCAGATAGTAATAATTTTTAATGTGGTTGTTACAGGTGATAAAGCTACAAGGGAATGAAGTGGGATGTGGTGAATGTTGTCTCTTGGGTATGCTGTTTTTACCCATTATTTGCTAAAAATATTTTTGTGAATTATTGTATCTTCACAAAATAGCCTAAAGGAAGGCTCTAGTCCTTCATCTTTTGTTCATCTTAGTGCTCACTGAAAAAAAAAAAAGTCTTTTTATCTCTATGTAATTGCATGAAAGGGTGTATGTATTTGAAAATAAGAACCACCTCAACCTACACAAACCGCCTTATTCCTCCCTGTGATTTATAATATGCCAGGCACTCATAGTGCTAGCTGGAGTCATTGTAAGCTGTGTTTAGAACACAAAAGCGATTCCTATTTTGTAGGGTCAAGGCCTAGATGTTTCAAAGTGCTCCCTGAAAACACTGGATACTGCTAAATGTGTTGTACCTCTGATTTGTAGAATGGAGACAGCCTTACAAAATCAAATAGAGATCTCTGAAGTTGCAGTGTGATGATTTACTCATCATCTTTTAAAGATTATTACATGTGTCACTAGAATAGAGTTTGAAAATTTAGCAGTAGGTACAGGATGAAGCTGTGTGTTAGTTAAAGAAAATAATTCACAGCATGCCAGAAATGGAACATTTGAATAGTGAAGTGCATTTAGTGAGTAAAGCAGGCGCTCTCTGGAAAAAGTGTGTAATTAGGTAAATAGCAGTGGTATCACAGTGCGCAACCACGAGAGGACAAAGAGAGGCTAGCACTGAGTTAGCTGTGTTCATTGTATTAAACTTTCCACATTCCTTTTTTTTGTGTGTGTGTGTAGTGTAAACATAAACTGAAAGAAAAGACCACAACTGCCAGCCTAATGACATTGATGCTTTGTCTGCACAGTCTGGCATGTAAACTGTCAGTGCCAATCAAGGGTTTTCTCCAAACATGTTCTGTGTGGGCTCATGCCAGAGTCAAGCTCATTGTCTTTAACAGGATGTGATTCAGCTCATAATTTAACTCAGTCACATTTCCACTTAAATTTACATTTAGCAGTGCTGTAAACAAGTGACAAGCCATAAAAATTGGGCTGCCCTACTGAAATCATTGCATGATTTTCAAGCCTTACACTTGCATGAGAAGTGACAGTCCCTTATGTGTTTGAAAGCAACTCTCACATCATGAGAACTGTTGCAATCTACTTTAAGGAGTTACGGTTATCAAGTGCACAGGTGAGTGCACGATGTTAAGACATAGTCCTGTATTTTCTGTAAAGCCTTTTTATGCTGTGATGAGAGCAGAATTTGGCTCTTGAAATTTTCCAGTCTGTGCTGAGAGAAGGGGAAAAGCAGCATGTCAAAGCAAGAGATCCAACTGCATGCTAGAGACAGAACAGTTGCTGAACCATGTCCTCTCCTTATTTTGTACCTATAATAGCCATGGAGAAGACGGAATATCCACCAAGAAATATTTTGCTAATAATTAAGAAGAGTGCTTAATGAAGGATTCTTAAAAAGAAGCTTTCACAGATTCCCTTTCAATATCCAAGGGTTATTGACCATTGCATACGCACAGGTTTTTTTATTAGGGGCAATCTAAAATGTTTCTCACCTACTGTTTCTAGTGAACAATAAATTCCTTCTCCTTTTAGGATTAGAAAGATGACAGTAACTGAAGTGTGTCCCCAGGTCTGCAGAGCCAGCAGGTGCTGGTACTAGTTGACCTTGGTGGGACAGGGGCAGGGGCAGTGCTGAGGGTGACAGGCTGTGCACCACCTGGCGAGGAAGAATTTTGCTACTTGTTGTGGTACCCCCAGCCAGACCTCCCACCGGTTCCAACAGCTGCCAGAAACTGCTGTGAAGTACCACCTAATTATAGAATTTCCTTGATTCTCTTCATCTCCTTCAGAGTTTCCTGGTCCCACCCTTGGCCAAACTCACCACCTTAAGGCAAGGCACTCACAGGGGCATGACAGCGGGCACCGCTGCTGCTACCATCCGTGGGAGGCTGGTGGCGTTTCTGTAGTGAGCGGTGGGTCTGGAGGTCTCTAAACGCACCAATAAATGTAACTACTCTTGGTAAGCATTGAAAAATACTAATTTGTGAGTCATTTTTTTGCCCCCAAACAGTATTTTTATTTTTCTATGCACAGTGGGTGTCATCTTTCTACTCCTGAAGTTTCCTAGGAACAGACACTAGGCCTGGAAATAATTTTGAAGTGTGCGAGGGAAGTGAGATCAAAGGTTTTCTTAAGAAAAAAAGGTGATTTTTATATGCACAGTAATTTTTTTCATCCTCATTGTTGCACAGAACTAAGTAATTGCACACTTTTCCCCCCTGTTTACCTTAAAGGGGTAAAATCATACTTCTGAAAGCTGCTTGATGAGATTGTTTTTTCCTTAGGTGAATTGAAATGTTGTGACTTACTAGTTTTTAAAAACAAGATGTACTAAGTAGATTTCATTTCTTTAAATTCTAGTAATGGTTTTTGAATTCCCTGTTTATTGACAAAGAATATTTGTTCTGTGGTCTTTCCTTTTGAGCTTACTCACTTCTGCGATGTCAAAGATCCCGAATAGTGAAGGACCTTGACAGCCCTTTCCTGGATTTTCTTTTTTAACCCAGTTTGATAGTTCATTGTTGTATTTACACACATATTCCATTAATTTCTGTGAGAAGTGGACACATACACATAGGGTAATTGTTTCTAAAACTAAAAATCACTTCTATTCATATATTAAGTTTTGCTCACCTCTGACTGCAAGACATAAAGGTCACTTAAAAAAGAAAAATAGAACTAAGGTTTTTAGGAAGTAGATGATACTAGACTTTTACAGATGCCCAAGATTCTGTGAGCTTATACAGTTTCCTTTTGCTGCTGGATGCTGCATGGTGGTGGTTACTGGAATAGTGTGGGGCTTGGCTCTGGCTGTAGTTTTACCAGAAATTTCACTGCAGTACCATGAGCAAGCTCAGACAATAGACTGGGATGTTTTGGCCCCGAGGTAATTTTCTTGAATTTAAAAAACTTTCCATCTGTATAAAGGCCTATCTGCCACATCAGACAGTGTCAGAGCACTGTGAGTGGGCTCTGACTTCAGATACACTTCCTTTTTGTCCTGTTTTTGTTTACAAGGAGCAGAGGGACAGAGAGAAGGTTGGGCAATGCTTTGGCTCTGCTTCAGGAGCTGTAAACAGATTTCCCAATGTTTGGCAATGTTAGGGTAGCTGGAAGTGGGTGGCTGGAGCTGCTCCAGGGCAGTGGGAGTCGTGGTCCCCTTGGAGTGGCTCATGAGTCAGAGTGTGAGGACTCTGGGTGCTGGTCAGTCACCAGTTCCTGCTCAGCAGCAGCAGCTTCACTGTGATGTGGCTCAGTCCCAAAGTCACTGCTCAGGCCCTGTGTCCAAGCTCTAATAAAGGACCCCAAGAAGCTCGACAGTGTTAGGCAGACTCTTCATTTGTGTTATTTCAAGTGAGAGTGCACTTATGGAATAATCTGTTCGTTCCTCTCAGTTCTCCCTAAACCTTTTTTAGATGAGTAGCTCTGAGTTTCCTAATACTAGGAAAAAAACCGGTCTGAAAATAGAACCCACTGAAATACATTTGGTGTCCTTCATGCTGCTGCTTTCTAATTTAAACTCACTGAGCTGTCTTGGCACAGCTGCAGTGGAAGTGGGGGATTAGAGCCTCGCAGTTAAAAAATGCAAGACATGGCAGCAGCACAAATTCTGGAGAACACTCACACTTCAAAGCAGGAGGCAGACACCCAAACAGGAGGCATTTAACAAAAGCCTAAGGTACAACAGATGGAACAGAATCACAAAGTCCAAGTAAAATACTCAGCTGTTTAGATCCAAGCTTTGGTTTAATTTTTCTCTGATGAGGGACCACCATTGGGATGCAATTTGCCACTTGCTGCACTGGAGCATCGCAGAACTTTATGGGTGGGAACGCCATGATTTGGGCAGCTTGGGGCAGCGGTTATGATAGCACATTCTGCATCATAGTTGACAGATTCTTGTGTATCTCGTTTGAGTTGTAAATATTTAACTTTCCCAGATTTCAGTGAGAACACGGAAACTTCTTGTTTGCCTGTGGAGACCCCCATCAGTCTCATCTGTGATGCAGAAATAGAAGCTAAGATTAACTCTGCTTTCCTGTCTTGCTTATTTATGAATGAAGACCTTGTTGAGAAATGGCCTGTTCTGACCCTAGGATATATAAGAAGAAGAAATGCAAAAATTGCATATAAGAAAACTTGAAAGTGAGAATCTGAATATGGATTTTGGGGCTGCTTTTTCATAGGTTTGAATATACCTCAAATAAGAATCTTATAAAAGCAAGTAATAAAAGTTCCTTGCATATCTACATAGTTCTCTCTGTTTAAATATTATAGATGAGGTAAGATATCATTCAAGTTTGGGGCTCTTTGGCTTCATACACCATATACAAGAATTCTTATACTTGAAATGTAAGTAAAAAGAAGAAAAGCTAGAATATAATAAAGGTTTACAATGAGGGGAGAATATAGTGCTTTAATGCTAGGGAGAAGCAATGGTGAGTGGTTTCATTGTGAATGATAACAAATACTCTAGAAGCTGTGAAGAAAGGTAGTGACTGAGCAGCTTAGAAACTGAGAAGCATCGACTTGAAAGTGGGATCTTCAGTTAGGGTTTGGGAAGTGTATGTTCAATGTAAAATATTAGAAAAAGAAAATGGCTACAGACTAAATAAAGACAGTGGCATTTCTTTCCATTTAGGTCCTTTTTTTTTTTCTCTGCTTGTAATTCACATTATTTTTGGTAATACCCCAGATGTACATTACAATATACATGGAAACTTGCTTGTGAATTAGTTCTGGTTATCAGCTGGGTGTGAAGTGGTGACAGCAGTGGTAGCCATGCCACCAGCAATAGCAATGACAAGCTCAAGACTGAGCACAGTAAAGATGATGTTACACTGTGCTTTCATGAAAGTTTGGATTGAAATGATTTTCCAGATACAGCACATTTAAATTTTTATTCTTCTTTACATATTCTTCTTAAAGACTTACCTCTTTTAACAAAAAACTAACAGAGGAGAACCCATCCAAGTACAGACAACCCATAGCCTTGATAGATGCCAGACTATTGATTGTTTTAACACAGTTGCTTTTCTTGTTTCTTATTTCAAGTGGAATTGCACACTGATCCTTGAAATCCTTGTCCTGATAAGTTTCTTTCAAAACAGATGCATTGCAGTGTGAACTTTCAGTTGCAACAAAACCACAGTTCCTTTTCCACTGAGTTCCGTGGCCAAAAATATTTTACAGTGATCATTGTTATAGTTACCTCCCTGTAAAATCTGTGTGGATTTATGCACAACTCCATTGTTTTCAGGCTAATACACGTACATGAGAGTTTGCCTACAGGAGGGGCAGGTACATTGTTGGCTACATTGCAATGAAATCCGTTAGTGCCTTTATAGAGAAATTGGTGATTACACATGAGTCGGGTGGCTGTCATCTGCCAGGTTTGGTAGGTGGAATATATTCTGGTATTCTTGGAGACTTACAGACAGACTAGTTTTCAGGGTGTAGGAAGGAACAAAGCATTTGGATTTGGCAAGACAAACACTTGCCTTTACAAAACTCAGAGCAGGGTGACTATATATTGCTGAGTGAGGAATAGCCAGATATATAGAAGAAG
Source organism: Empidonax traillii (assembly GCF_003031625.1). Taxonomy (NCBI): domain Eukaryota; kingdom Metazoa; phylum Chordata; class Aves; order Passeriformes; family Tyrannidae; genus Empidonax; species Empidonax traillii. Next base: position 420,422 of record NW_020955527.1, read on the forward strand.
ACGGGTAGGACAAGAGTAAAAAACTTTTGGACAACTGAATAATCTGGAAGCTGAGTGTATTATAGATTTTCAGTATCACAACAGAATTCACCAATTGTTCAAGTAAAAGTAATTATTCAGCAGTAGGGCAAAAGGAGTTAGAACGGCAGGGGCAGAAGATCAGAAACAAAAAATAAATGACCAGATGATAGATAATTTCAAGTGGGTTAGAGTGAGATGAGAAAGGCAGACAGATGTGGGATAAGAAAAGCAAATAGGACTTTGATGACATTATGCCTAACTTTGTATATAATATATTGGGTATATTTTGTTAAGCTTGTGTTTTTTCTTTCTCAGTCACATAGAAAAAATTACAACATGGCAAGATCCTCGAAAGCCCATGAACCAGCCGCTGAATCACATTAGCCACCATCCTGCAGCCACGTCCACACCAGTGCCACAGAGGCCCATGGCAATGTCTCAGCCAAATCTCAGTGAGTACTGGATGACATCTCTCTGAAAACACAAAGGAGATAGGAGAGACACCTTCTCCTGATTTGCTTATCAAAGTAATTCTTGGTTCAAGAAGGTAGCTCTGATTTTGCTATCAAACCTAACTGTTGTCCCCTTCATTTACTTAATTCTCCCTCTGACTAGTTGGCAGCAAGTGAATTTGTACTGCTTGTGGGGAAGTTCTAAATCTCATTTTAGTTTAGAGCCTCTGTGACAAATCTTTGATATAGTATTAAACATAGAAAAATAAGCTTTTTCTGTGCTTTTCCATTCTGAGGTGGTATAAAGCCCTCACGAGCCCTGTGTCATGTCCAGGCTGTTGGATGACCTGTTCACAGCCAGCCCTATGTTTTTTCAGGTCAGAGGATGTAGATGGTTTGCTTGGTAGTTTTTTGATGGTTGTGGGGTTTTTGCATAATGAAGTTCTGCACTGGAAGCAATTTGCAAAATACTAAAAAGTCTATTTTTCAGTATGAATTACCTACAAACTTTTTATAACTGGTCTGATTCCCTTGATGTTCCTGTTTAGCACTTTAAGTGTAAATTTAATCAACTTACATTTGTCTGCTATTGCCATATGTGAACCTTAGTGAAAATATAGCCAGTAAACCTGAAAATTTTAAAGAAGGTATGTAAGTGGAAAAAACCAATAATCCCTAATATTTCACTTCTGGAGCTTCAACTTTTCTACTGCTCAAGAAAATGAGAATAGGTGGATGACCTTGCAGGCTCAAGATCACAAAACTGTGTCAAATAGGTAGTCTTAAAAACACAGCAGATTTTGGTAATTTTTGGGAAGTTGATGTCATGATTTCTTGATTATTCACTTGCAGTGTGGTTCATCAGGGCATATCTCTTCACATGTCAGAGAAATGGTGAACATCTGTCTGCTATGGTCGCCAATAGAAGTAGTGCAATATAGATATTTACTTTTGTCTTACATTTGTAAGAAACTCCTAGGCTGACTTTCGAGGTAATGAACTTCAGTTCTTTCTTCTGCCTTTCTCTCAACAACTGCCCTGCTTGAATATATGCAGTAAGTGTTGGTTATGTTATATGATTTAGTGGGCAGTAGGGAATCCTAAAGTGAGGGTGGACATCTGCAGAAGAAACCTGTGTAAAATCTGAAAGGTTAAGGTGTCTGCGGAGCGTCATGGCACATGGTGAAACCAACAATTGATCTGCTCTGGCTTCCAACCAGCTGCGTGTGGGTCAGCCTGTTTATAGCAGTGCTGGAGTGGCCTAGAGGTAGGAATAGGACAGTGAACTTTTTGTTCTCAGCAACTCCTCTGCTTATGTTGACATTGTTACATTGTCCCTAGTTAAAAAGCAAAGGAGGTTCCCCAAATCAGGACAGTGTACAGCACACTCTTCCCCTCAGTTGGTTAGTGGACGTGAATCAAAGCCAAATCCTGTATGAAACATGTCTATACTGAATTTTAGAGGAGGGTCTTTCTTGAGATACGAAGGGTTAGAAATAAAAACCTACACCTAATGAAGAGTCTGTTTTTGAAGGGACTTCAGGTGCCCAAAAAGGGCATTTCCAGAGACTTCAAAATCTGTCCCACCAAGTGCAGACTGTATTTCGGTCAGCATCCTTCACATACATATATGATGAAGTTCCACTTTCTGGTAGGTGTTTATGGAGTTCTTGGCATAGTGATTCAGATCTGTCATTGAATTTCCCATTAGAAATAGTATGTAGAAATTTACAGAGTCTCCATATTTATTTAATCAAGAAAACATTTTGTCAGTATATCTTGGTGAACTTTTTCTCATTCCGGTGGCTTTCAAAGGCATGCTGTGATGCTTTGGGAGCAAGCAAATCTGTTTGCACAGCTGAGTAGCACTTCCAGCATCATATTATTTCAGCATCACGATCCCAGATTTTCCAGTCCACCTGTTTGAACACACTGTGACACAATTTTATGAAAAATATATCTTAAAAGATTTTATCTAGAAAGTGTGTGTGTATGCACACACAGAAATGACAGAAAGATTGCAGTAATCTGAACAGAACGCAGCAGCCTCTGAATACTTCATGTCAGGTCTCTAACCTGGCCTCCTGCTGAAAGCAGGGTCAGCAGTGGGACCAGAGCAGGAGCTCAGGCCTTTGTGCACTCAGGTGCAGAAATCCTTTGTGACAGAGGAGAAGGTCCTGGTGTAGTTCTCATGTGTTCATCAGGGAGGAGACTGGCACCGCAAAGGAAATGGGGGCTGTACCATCAGCACTCAGTGGGGCAGTTTCAGAACGTGTAATACACACACAGACTTCAGAATAGATAAGAATTTCTGGCAGAGGGGAGAGGATGCTACATGTACTTTAGTTTCCACTTGACACTGCACTTTCACCTGATCAGATCACATATAAATATAGAGTATAAGAAAAATAAAACAAAATGGCTCATCTCTGGTAGAAGCTGGTAATATTTATCTCCATTTTATAGATCAAGCAGTTCAGGCAGAACACAGTGGAAAGCCCAATATTAATTTGTTTAGTGTCAGTGTATGTGTTGATCCTGAGAGTTCAACCACATTAACTTTTTGTATCAAACTCCAGGTGAAGAACTATTTGATTTTTGTTTTTCCCTACTGAAGAAGAGAATCTTACTTCTGCCAAGACCCAGCAGCAGGCACGACCCAAGTGATACAAGCAGGCATGACTTTCACTGTTAATTCACTGGTTCTCTAACATGAAGGACATCAGGTATTACACAATAGAATTTTTAAATGTGAAGAGCCTCTTAAACTGACAACTAGTTATTTAATAGAAAATCATCCAAGAATATAAGAAGTTTAGCTTTCAGCTGTATTGCTCGTGGTACTTTAATTGCGTCTGTACAACTGGGAGTTATAGCACTTTGCCTCTGCTTTCATTTTTTAAACTCAGATAGGAAATCCAACCAATAAAACAATGCAGTAATCCTGTCTAGGAGCATAAACACATGAACCAAAGTTTCCATATCCTGCCATGATAAAAGAGGTGTAGCTACTATTGTTTAAGGATGATAGAAGACAGTTTTGGTTATTGTGTCAAAGTCAGTCTCTGGATATAAGAATGCAGGAACTCCCAAAGTGTTCAAACCCAGGTGGTATGTATTTTAGTGTTAACTAACATCCATGAAATGGTCTGGATTTTGCAAGGCTTGGTTTGCATTGGCTGGAAATTTGGATGGAAGTCTGTGACACTGAGGGGAACATGTTTTTCCCTCCAAGTAACCTGTACCTTCACACCACCCGCAGAGTGGAAAAGCTTCCTGTTCCAGGTCATTTTTAATTCCTGAATATCCTGAAACAAGCAAACACAACTTGTCTGTGGTCAGTGTGAATAATCTTCCCATTCTGTGGGAATGAGAGTTTTGTGATGCAGCTCTCAAAAGAATGAGAGGGTTTTGGTTGTTTGCAATTAAAGCCTCTAACAAGTAATTTATCAATCAGATTTCGAATGGTGTAATTTATGTATGTTTTAAGGACAGTGGTTAATAGTTCCAGAGACTCGTAGGAATTAACTTCAGTATCAGGTAATTTAAATCCAAGTGTCTCAAAGGGGACACACCTTTAAACCAGCAACTGACTATCCAGTCAATCTGAAATGTTAAAAGTTGATGTGTTCAAGAGTGATTTTGGCATTATTTCAAAATCTAGTAATTTTTAATTTTGACGCAAAGAAGTTCCTGTTGGTATAATCATTTCCCCTCAAGGTTAGTAATTCAAACATGTGCCAGTGCAAGAGTGGAGGGCCATTTCTGTAGTTTGAAAGTGAGTGAAGCAAAAGCTGAAGATTGCACGAAACAAAAATAAAAGTAATTTAATAAATATTTCAAATTCTAGTGGTAATCAGTAACTAATAATTAACATTAAAGCTGTCTCTGCACTCAAGCAGCCCCCACCATTATCTGTTCTTACCGATTTATTGCTAAAAGTATGTGCAGAGGTAATCTCTAATCTTTTAAATGACTTCCTGCTAAATCATAGCTTTGATGTTGCACCTGCAGGTTGTTCATTTGGGGTTTTTTAAGCTTAAGTCATTGAAGATGGGAAAGATTAGTTAAATGTGAATATCACAGAACTTAACAGTTGAAACTATTGGGAAATTTCTGTATAGCTATTTGCAGCTCAGAAATCTGAATAAAGGATTCTCTGTGCACTGGGATAGGGCAACTTTTTGCTTTAATACTTTACAGATTTTTGGAACAAAATGCACTAGAACTGAAAAGCAGCATTTTTTGCTGACCTTGTTGGAAGGCCACTGCTGTTTCTGGGAAATAAATGAAACAAGCAGTTCTTTGTTGGCTGAAGTGGAGAGAGAAAAGGAGGGCAGCCCAGTCTTTTTTTCTCCACAGTGTCGTGACTAAGTCAGAACTGTAATATGGCTGGGTTTTTGTTTGTTTTTGTTTGTTTTTTTTAACCTCTGTAGACATTTGTTTTTCATCAGACTGTGTTGTATGATACCTGGCGCTGACCAGTTTATCTAAATTTGGCTCTGGGCTGCCTATAAACAGAGCAGAAAGATCTACAGTTACATCCAGACACTTCTGACACTTAAATAATGAAAGTTGGTACAATCAGTTCAATGCATATGTCAGAAGCAATTTACACTTGCATGTTTTGACTTCTGCAACTTGCAGAATCCCTTGCCCACAAAATAATCCTTAGTCTATATCCAACAAAGTCATCAAAAGAAAGGTCTCCTAAAATGTCAGAAAACCAAATTCACTAGAATGTCATTATTAATTTAGAAGCAAACAAAAGCAATAAAAGCATTCTTTAATTTTTCATCTAACTGATAAAACAAAATTACATAGGTCTAACCTGAGGTGTGAACTAAATAGTTGCAAATTCATGGGCTATAATGAAACTGCAGCCACGTAGTCCAGGTGTGGAACTTAGCTCCATATTTTTACTTGCTTTCGTTTAGGCTGGATAACTGTGTAACGGCTGGTTATTGAAAAGAATTACTTCATTTTGCAAAATAAATTTGTTTTTCTTCAAGGGAACTGAATTCGAGGCCACCCTGAGTCTGCCTGCTGGAATGATGAATACTTTTCATCTCTTATGTTATACCCCATCTGCTTTACCACAGAGTGGCAGATTTGAGCTTTTTTCATATTCCTTCTTTGCAGAACCTTAGAAATGTTACACTGGAGTGCCAGACCCTGCCTAGTGAATTGAAGCTTACTGAAGACCAGTTGTTTTTCCTTAGCTACCTTCTAACCTCTCCACACCAGCCCCGAGGTCCCAAGGCTGCCCAGAGCTCTGGCTGAGAGTGGCTGTCGGGGTCCCTGGTCAGTGTGATGGTGTCAGTGTGCGGAGAGCAGGGGCTGTGCTGGGCACTCTGGTTGGAGTAACAGTGGTGCATCTAAGAGTGGTATGTGAAATTGTATGAAGATCTAGCCCAGGTCTGACAGAATCATAGAATCATCAAATCATTTGGGTTGGAAAAGCCCTCCAAGACTGAGTTCAACCATTAAACCAGCACTGCCGGGGCCACCACTAACCCAGGGCCTGAGCAGCCTGTGAGAATGGCTGTCCAGGGCTGGACAACCCTTTTGGTGAAGAAATTTTTCCTAATATCCAACCTAAACCTCCCTTGGGATGACACACTGGCATCAGTCTCTGTGCTGTACTCTCTAAAACACCTGGTTTGGGAAGCATGTTGCTAAAATGGTTTGGATCTGCCTGCATGCTTTCCACAAGGTCCAGAAGGATTTCTTATGTTGGCTTTGCACTACCTACATGTAATAAAGCTGCCTTTAGACCCAGACTGGCCCTAGAGATAGCCCAGAACTAATCCACTCCTTGTCCATGCAGCTAGGCCTGATCTGCATCAGTAATAAATCTAGCTGGGTCCTGAACAAACCATAGAGTTCAAATTTTGACAATTCACTCTATTTCACTCCTGGCTTATCTGAAGGATATCAATGCTAGATGCTATTCTTAGCACCATAAACAGGAAGAAATTTGTCTTGGTTAAGTCAGGAGTCTGCACAGTGTCCTTGGATTGCTTAATATCAGAAGTGTTAGGCTTGCCTGTGCAATTGCAGACTTGTTCACTGGAAATGCCTGATACCAACAAACATTATGTTCACACAACTATGAGATGCCCAAGGGTTTTGTGGCACCAAAAATTTTAGGGTGGTTCTGTTCCTCACAGTCTTGGTCTGTTGTGTACAATATGAAAATTTTCACCACTATCTTCCTGTGGTCACCAGGCTGCATTCTCAGTCAGCCAGTCCCTTTCTGAGTTCCCACTCCTTTAACTGGAGCCAGTGTGCTTGTTCAGCATGACTGGCTATTACTGTTTTCTTCATTTTTCTGGATGTTAGATTTTCCCTGGTGACTCCATGGAAAGGACTACTTTTAACTCAGATTATTTCTTGAGATGGATTTGCCACTGCAGTTAAAATATCATATAGCTGCATGGTCATATGATTTTACAGTCTCTACATATTGGACCTGTGTGATCCTGGATCACCCAGAGGAAAAATTTAATTCAGATTTGATAGGAGCACATGTGAATATTTCTGTCAAACACAGCAGAGCAGTTTGTGCTGGCTGAATGCCTGCACACCAGTGTTACTGCAGCTGCAGAAAGACAAGACAGTATCTGATCTGGCAGAAAACTGGCTAGCATAAAGATTTTAACTTGGAACTGGCCAAGTGAGTGAAGTTCAGCATTTTGAATTGTATGGTTATCACACATTTGATCCAGGCTCTAAAATCAACCCATTTCTTACAATCACATGTTCTGTGACATCCTCCAAGGTCAGACATGGGCACGGCATAAATATGTTCAGGTCTTTGAGATTGAGAAACGAGTTGAGATTTAGTTCTCACATGGTAAGAACAAGGAGTGCAAGATAAAAAGGATGATAAAAATCTTAGTCCTTTGGATAGAAAAATACTGTATCTCTTCTAGAGAGTGTTTTAGTATATCTGGGGTATTCTTGTTAAAAGGTAAGAGCTCTGTTAATTATGTTGTTTACTGAAAGAATCCTTGCAGGAATGTCAAATAATTTTTAAAGCAGTACATGGCTCCCACTTGTAATCCAGACTGGCTTTAGATACTGTGTGTGTTTTTTACTGGAAATGTGAAGATGTGGAAGGAAAAGAAGGAACAGTTCCCTCCGTGTCCATCCCACTGAGAATTCTGCTCTGATTTATAGATTCTGAATTTGATCAGAAAAAATGATGTTGATTTAAGTCACATTTATAGTTTAAGCACATTAACTTGCTCGGCAGCAGCCTTCTCTCAGTGAGTGAAAGGGTTTACCTGGGTATAACTCAGGTTTGCTTACAAAAGGTCCCTTTTTGCACCTGCCGTCTATGGAGTTCCTTCCCTGCCAAACCTTGTGAATATCCTACCAAAGGTGGGGAATCAATGGTGGGGTTATTTCCAAATCTGAATACCCTAACAGATAAAGTTCCAGTTGTTAATCTGCTGGTAGTTATTCTTACAATAATTAATTTAGATCTGTCAGTAAAGAAAATGTTAAGTTGAAAACGGTTTTGCTAGCTTACAGCTTATATATACACATTTGTGGAGGAATTTTCAATTTAAAAACCTTTGCATGTCATTTTCTACCTCATTAGGTAAATATTTGAACATGCCAGGATGAATATTAATACTTGCTATATTGTAAGCTTTCTTTTTTGATACACGTGGAACATTAAAAATCATTTATTAAGCAATTGCCAGTGCATATCTTGCCAGATGGAGTAGTTCTCTCAGTCGTTTGAAATGTAATAGTTCTAATAACTCTGTCCTGCAAGCGAGCAGCACGTGTCAGTGCAGCCCTATGCGAGGCGCTGAGCTGTTGTGTCTCCTGCAGTGGTGAACAGCCCGGTGCAGCTGCCCCCCAGCACAGCCCTGCCTCCCCAGAGCCGCCCCCCGCAGCCCCCCGCGCTGCTGGGCCTGCCCGCACTGACCACGCAGCAGCAGCAGCAGCAGCAGAAGCTGAGGCTCCAGAGAATCCAGATGGAGAGGGAGCGAATTCGGATGCGTCAGGAGGAGTTACTGCGACAGGTAACGCCAGGGATACTCTTACTTTGTTCGGGAGCTTTTAGTTCAATGCATCCAGATATTTGCCAGGAACAGTTAGTAGCACTGTTACTTTATGTCAAAATTAACCATGGTTTTAGGTAAGGATAACAAAAAGCTAATATAAAGATAATTTTATTTTTTTCTCTAAAATAGCACTGACAAAACACAGAATGGTCATCAATCAGCTGGAGTCTTTCTTACTGCGTCTAATAGTCTTGTAAGAACTAACCTCTGTGCTGCATCTGTTCATGAGCAACTAGAGCAACTACCACTGATTGATTGGCAGTTTAGCTTGGTTTGCATAGGAAACCATGTTTGTGTTTCACTGAAAATAAAGGCAGAACATACGGAGTTGTTCTTGATCCCAACTCTTAATTTGCACCCTTTGCCTTTGAGTTAAAATAAAATCACATTCACATCTTACATGAATACCTCTGATCTGAAAACTTGCCAGAGTTGGTTATTTGTGGTTGCTTTGTTTATTGTTCTATTTCTTAAGTTTCAGCTCTATATAATGACTCACATTGTACAAAATAGATATGTAATTTCCTTTAGACTGACTAAAAAAATAAAGTTTTAACAATTGTGTTCCATTTGTTATGGATGACTCCAGTAGTGATATTGTGTTTGCATGGCATATTAATCAGATTCCTTAGGTGAAAAAAACCCCACCTGTTTCTCTCAGCAACAGCATGAAAGAAGTATAGTCTATCAAGAAGAATACTGTTATTTGTGGCCTGGCAAATGCTGCAGTTAGCAGTTCTAAATACCTTTAAAAATGGTAACTTTCACAAGATCAAGGTGGTGGTTTCTGACATGGACAGTAGTCCCAAGTCTTTTGCGTACCTTCTCCTTTACCATCAGGAGCTCAGAACAGGATAGAAATGGGTGTGGGAAGAGAGTGGAGATATCTGGTATGAGCTTAGTCATCGTCATGATGCTAACAATGTTTAGCTATTTTTACTCTCTTTATCTCTGTTCTTGCTTCAGGACAAGAGCAAATTAAGCTTCAAAACAGTTGTACACAACAGCTGGTTTCCCTGCTTTGCTGACTTTGAAACTGATACATGCCCAACACTCTGCAGCTGTGCTGTACTCAATCAAGCCTCCAACTTACTGTGCCCAATAATACGCTACCTCTGTGGTGTTTGCTGGAGCTCCATGTTGCACGAAGCAGGACAGTATCACTTTGCATTGTTTTCAGAAAAGTTTTCAGAATTTGTGTAGCTCTTAGGGAGGAAAGCAAGATCCATCGTTCTTAACAGAATGCTGTGAACTTCCCACCAGTAACCTGGGCATCCTGAACCCTGGCAGCTGAGAAGGACACGATGAACTCCTCTGGAGTCGCCAGTGTCCAAGTGCAGTTACTCCCACTCTGACCCTCCACCACTGTTTTTGCTTTTCTAGTGTAACCTATCTAAGGGAAGAATGCTGAGTAAGTGTGTACGCTGCTGCCAGCAGCTGTGAGGAGGCACACAGTGTTTGAGTGAGAGGGGAGGGATTCTTTGGAGGGTCACAAACCTTTCAGCCCAGCAGCAGCTGCTGGCTCCCCACAGCCATTCCTGGCAGCAGCTGATGAGGTGGAGCAGCATGCCCAGCTGGGAGGAGAACACGGCTCTGGGAGCTTGTGGCTTAGGGAATTTGTCTCCTTCTTTGTCCTCTTCTTCATGTGAAACCCTAGAGCTCTAGATTGAGTTCATGCAAGAAGGGCAGCGTTTCAGAAAACCAATCTGACACCTTCTACTTAAAGATTTCCTTACTAACTTCCATAATTCTATAAAGAGTTAATGTTCTTTCCTACTAACTTGTTTTTGTCAGCTTTCCCAAGAAAAAAGAGAATCTGATTGCTGCTGAAGAACTTCTTGGAAATGGAAGTTGATAGAGGTGATGTCAGGGAGAGATCTCTGAAAGGTCGGGCAGGGAAGGTGCCCCAGCACTTCTCTGTGTGCACCAGGGCCATCCTGCACTGTTTGGAAGGGTACAAATAGTCTCAAAAAGGCAACGCTTCTCAGAGGCTCCTTTCTGATCCAGGGGATCCTACTGCGTGAATGCATCCGCAGAAAGTTACGGGGGTTCAGAAGAGGCTGAAGGAGCAGTTGGGGAAGATGCAGAGGAACATTTATTGCTGTTTCATCCTTACAGAGTAGACTTTTACTGGCCTGCTATAGCCTCAAGAGAAAAATGCCCCTCTGTGATTCTTTCACTGCACAGACTGTCCCAGGGTCTGATTTACTGGGGGCACAGGCAAGGTCTAAATCTCTTGCTTTCCACCCTAAGTATGAGGACTGGCAAAAGAGGAATTACAGCGACCAGCAATGTAAACTCAATATAAAAATGCTCTCACTCATCTCCTCCAGCTGGAAACGAGGGTTTGGCAGCTAAGGATGGAGCTCAGATTAGTTCTGCCAAGGAAGGTTCCAGGAAATGTGACAATGATTTTCTGCATTTGTCTGGCATACAGCTGAAAAGGAGTTTACATCAGGACTGTGTTCAGAGGCTTTGAATCATTCAATTCACTGCAGTGCTGTGAAGTTTAAAGAGTTTTGCAGATAACTACTGATGAAACTTTTTGACATGGCTTTGTGGTGTCAGAATACTGTGGTGTTTTTTAACTTATCCTATTTTGTTATTTATTTTGAAAGTCCTCTTTGCATTTTTAAAATGAAGAGATCAGGCCACTCCTCCCCAATGAAAAAAATCAATTGAAAACACAGTAAAACATCATATTCTAGCCTCAACAACCTGTTAATCCTTTTTCTACTTGGGAGAATGAATGACTGATTCAGGGGGGAAAAGTTTTCTACTAGGATTTAAATGAAGTATTTATTTTGCTTATTTCATTAAAAAAATAAGTTGAGAAATTAGGTGAAAAACAGATCTAGCTTGATTATTTTAAGGTCTTGGGTTTTTTGTTTGGAACATCCTGCTGAAGCCAGACGACCTCTGTATAGAACTCTTCACCACTAGATGTCATGGGTGTTGTGCAGCGATAATGCTGGAAGAATTTATCTTTAAAGAAGAGTTGTGAAACAAGTTTCCTTTGTCTCTGATTGCTTGTTTGTCGTCCTGCAGACAGCAGACACGAGACAGGTTGTGAGGCAGATGCTTATTATTAGGCAGAAGGTTCGTCCTAAAGATTACTGGGTCACAGTCTTGGTTCCAGTGGTTTTCTTCTAACATTTTAAGTACTTTATGGTTGCTGAACTATGGGACTGGCTTCCAGATGTGGAAAAACTGACAGAGGTTCTGTGGGGCTTTAATCCGGCACAGGTGGGTGTGAGAGATGCTGTCTGTCTACATCAGGATTTTCTTCAAATCAGGGTAAACAAATAATCATCAGTGACATCCTTCAGAACTACTCTCCTCTTGTGGGTATGTTACGTGGCCACTTGTTACAAGACTGCAGTACTTCTGAGCTGTTGGAATAAGCCTTCTTGTATATTTATTTGCCTTTTCAGGAAGCTGCTCTATGCAGGCAACTTCCTATGGACTCAGAAAACATGGTCCCAGTTCAGACAGCTGTGAACACCCCTGCCATGACACAGGACATGAGGCCTATTACAAATAATGGATCCGATCCTTTCTTGAACAGGCAAGTTCCTTCTTCATTAGGCAATTGCTTCTGTTGCCTTCTCTAGACTGTTAAAGCTGTCTCTCTAAAGTAGTTCCTATATCATCTTCTTTTGCATTCACTGTGAACAGGGGATGTGGCTGAACGGCTGACCCAAAATCTTTCAGTTTATGGTTCAAGAAGGAATCTTAGAAAAATTAATAAAGTGGAACAGATGGTTTTAACTGTAGTGTTGGGGTATGTAGAAGACATTATGTAGAATATTATCCATTAATTAATACACTATTTTTTTAGGCTATCAGAACTACTTGTGTGTGTGTGTGTGTATATATATATATATAACCATATATATATATATACACACATGTGTGTGTATTTCAAAATTTAGGAGTGTCCAAGTGGCCTCACTGCAATTGCTTTGTTACTTGGGCTGATGTGACCAAACTATGATGTTGGCTAATCAGTGGCCAACAGTTGAGAATGAGGCTTAATGATTCAGTATCTAACTTTAAAATGGAACCTACTATGCTGTCTTCCAACACTGTGCTCTGGGACTGTGTCTACCAGAACATCTTTACTGAGACTTTTTCATTTTTCAATTTATAGTGGGCCATACCATTCCAGGGAACAGAGTTCAGACAGTGGCTTGGGATTAGGATGCTACAGTATACCAACAACACCTGAAGATTTCCTCAGCAACGTAGATGAGATGGATACAGGTACAATACTCTGATTTAGCTTAAAGTATAGCCATATTAATAACTTTGTGTTATAACTAGTAATGCTTTGTAATTGCATAACTGAACAAGAATCTCTGGTTTTCCTATGTGAGAGAACAGACTGACACTGTGGGAGGAAATGCCCAGAAGGTGCTTGGTGCCCAGAAGGTTCTCAGCTTTAACTTAGGTCCAGAATCTGCCCTTTTACCTTAGATTGATATTAAACAAAATAAGTAAAGTTGAATGTGAGCCTTAATTTCTGTTTTCACGCCATTGTCCAAGGTAGGGAGAGTAAGAACCTGGTCTTGGGTTACATGTACAAATCACTTCATTTTCTAACTCTGGGAAATCAGTCTCCTTAGTACGTCTCTTACAGTGGCAAAGTTGGATTTGCCTTCAAACAGAATATATTTTGCTAGTTTAGTTTTTGGTATGTATTTATTTTATATTAGTGTCCTCATGGTGTTTAAAATACTGAAATAAATTACTAGAAAACCAACAAGCTTTTTTCCAGAGGGTAGAATTCTCAGCACTTCCTCACCTAGACTTCCTTTTGAAGTCATCAGAAGTTCTAGATTATGCAGAGAGTGACATTTTTCTCTGTTAAAGGTTTCCATGCTTGTTATTATTAATTTATGAAAAAAAAGTACTATTATAGAGCTAAATTGCTGTAAAGCATGTTTTTCAATTATTCCCCATGGACAGCATTGCCCTGGTGCAGAGAACAGGATGGATGTGTGCATGAGGCTCCTCTGCTGCTCCCTGGGCAGACCAGGGAAAAAACTTGGAACTGTCCTGCCTCAAAAGTGGAAGGCCAGAGCTGGGGGGTTTGGGCACTGCTGGAAAGGGCCCTTCGTGTTTTTGAGAGCCAAGCAAGGACGTGAAATGTACTCTCAGAAGAACATGCATTGTGCAAATACAATTTTGAGTAACTCCTGTCTCATGTGGTGGATAGGAGGGCTCACAAGTGTTCATGGGAAAGGGGGAGTCTGAATTTGAAGTCAGTTCTGTTGTTTTAAATTACCCACAAGAACAGTTTGGTATTTCAAAAGTTCTTCTTTACTTTTCCTAGGAGAAACTTTACCACAGACAACAATGAACATAAATCCACAACAAACACGTTTCCCTGATTTCCTCGACTGTCTTCCAGGAACAAATGTTGATCTTGGGACTCTAGAGTCAGAAGACTTGATCCCTATTCTCAATGACGTGGAGTCAGTACTCAGCAAAAATGAGCCCTTCCTTACCTGGCTGTAATCAAGCAATGCTGATTGGGCCTACAATGCAATTCACATTTCTTATTCCTCTTGAGATAGAAGCAGAATATCTGAAAATCCTCAAGGGATACAACGTACTGCCATAATGAGTTTTGTTACGTCGTCTTTAGGATCAGTTTAATCTCTGCCTGGATTTGATTGATAATAATTTAAATATAAAATACATTTTTTATATATATATATACACACGCACACACACATATATATATACATATATGCATATATATTTCTTTTAAAAAAGCACACTACTTTAGACATCTCTGTACTTCTTTACCTATTCAGACCAGGCAGGAACGTTTCACTTTAAGGACAGAAAGTGGCTGATGTTTGTGCATGTCCCTGGCTGGTCTCTGGGGTATTGGCTGACATCACAGACCCTTTGTGAACCACAAAAGCTAACCACTAGGTCAGTTGGTTCAGAAAACATGCACAGCATCAGGCCAGGAGAGCAGATTTATTACTATGTTTATGACAGTAGTACCAGAGACTTTTTAAAATCAACTTACTTAAGCCTTAAAAATCTTTTGGGTTTTTTNATTTTTTTTTTTTTTTTTTTTTTTTTTTTTTTTTTTTTTTTTTTTTTTTTTTTTTTTTTTTTTTTTTTTTTTTTAAATCTTAGTAACTAACTGTGCTGTATGGAATACAGATTAAATCTGATCCATATCAGCCATAGGAATTCTCATTGTGTATTTATAAAGGCACAAACAATACTATAGCAGTTTCTTTTTTTCAGTATATTACTGTATAGTTTTCAGAAAATAAATATTTCCAATCTGAAAGTACCAGAATTGTTTAGCAACATTTTTACACTAAAATATTGTTGCAAAATAAACCAGGCTGGTACTGACTGCTGCCTTTTAAGAACAAAGCAATGTATTATAAACAAGCATTTTAAAAAAATTCTTAGATTTTTCTGTTTATTATATCAAGCACTACAATTTTGTAACTTAACACGTGAACAAACAATTTTTTATATAAATAAAATCTGTGGCAGGCGTCTTAAGTGCAAAAATATTCTTTTAAAGTCAGGTCTGGAAAATGTGGCACAACTCAATGTTATATGTAGTGGGAAAACCCCCTTGCTCATACTGTTTTCAGTAATGTTTTTAACTGAATATGTCAAAATACATGTAGTTGTATACATGAAAAAATCTAGTAACTTTATCAGGGTACTGCTAAAGCAGCCTGGTAAAGCTGCTTAGTTCTTGTGTCTTTCACTTACTGTAATTGGTGCATAGGACACGAGGCGTGTGCTGTGTGTTTCTACCTATTATAGAGCCTACAAACACTTCCTTACCAGAGGTTTGGGACTGAGAAGGCATCAAGGACATTAAGCTTGCAGTTCCCCTGAAATGCAAATGAAGTCCTGAAAATTCTTAAATATTTTGAAATTATTTTATTTATATAATCTAAGAATTTCCTTTTTTTTATATGGAAAAATAGGTTTGTTTATGAAAGGCATTAAAACTTTTCTCTAAGCTTAATCCAGGCTATATAAAGAGAAGAGATGTAGCACTAAGTGTAAATGTGTGTTTGCCATGTCTGATAACACTTAACAAGATCTTACTGATGCACCAGAATATTGATCACTAAAGACTTTTTTCCATCTGGTTGGGTGAAGGTAAGTGAAAAGGTCAGAGATGAAGTGGTGGCAATACAGAGTAGGCTTGGAAGACAAATGATGAGGTAAAAAATGTAAATCCGTGCTGGGAAGGGTGGCTGCAGACAGGGACACATAGCAAATGGATCTCTGGTGTTCAGTGAAAAACATAACAGAAGCACTCAATAACAACTCTATTTGTGGTGAACTGCTGGCTGTACATGGTGTCACAAGATGAAAAATAAAAAGCACACATACCGACATTTTAGAAAAAAGATGGAAGGCAAAGACCTACAGTTATGAAGCTTTCTTACATAAAGAAAAGATTTTTAAAATGTTTTTGGTTGGTTTTGTTGGGTTTTTTTAATAGAAAAAGAGATGTTACAGCAGGATTGTGTCTACACAGAATTTAATTACTGAATGGGCATTGCATTTCTTTTTTTCTTTTGGAAGAGCTATTACTTGGGGGGGGGGGTGTTAATTATTTTTGTTAGTGCTAACTTTTGAGATAGCACAAAATTTCTTTCCAACCAACAGGGGACCGGGCAGGGCTGACCAATATTACTGTAATTAGGTTTCATCTCTCTCTTTTAAGAATTTCTTCAGGTTGTCAGCCTAAATGAAAAACAGATGATCCTAAGGCTCTGTTCTTTAGTGCCATTACTGGTGTTGGTAAAGAACTGGAGATCTTTTAGCCAACATGCAAGGCCAGGTTGCCAGCACTGCTCCAGCTGGTGTGAGGAGCTGATAGCTGTCACTGCTGGAAGGGCCTGCAGCAGCTGCCGATCTGAGTGCTGGTGTTATCCAGAGGGCAGTGCTCATCAGCAGATTATGTTAGAGAATGCAGTTTGTTCATTTGCTAGCAAGTCTGCACCATTGAACATGTAAGTTTGTCATAATAAAAGATACTCCGAGCTGGTTGGCTCTGGGCTGTTGTGAATGCTGATTTCTGCCTTCTAATTTTTGTAATTGAGAGGGTGTATCAGATGAAGTGTAGCGACAGCAAAATCTGTTTTTCAATGTTCTCTTTTTTAAAAAGGTTTTGGCTTTAAACAGGGTTGTGGCAGAACTTTTCAGTATTCAAAGCACATGTAATATGAAAATAAATTTATTGCTGACAATATTTCACTGTATTATATGAGGTTTTGAACATTTACTGTACTAAATGTACACTACCTATTTTTAGTATTAATACAACCAGCTGGACAGTTTTGCTGTGACCATCTCTGAGGGTGGCGTACATAAGTCTTGGTGATACTGAAGTAATGGGATGTTGTTATTTACAGTTTGTATTCTGGTAATACTGTTAGGGTGTAACTTGGGAAGGGATTGAATCTGACTTTTTGACAAATGCTGTTTGGGGGAAGGGAAGGATTTAAATGTCTATTTTAATTACAGAAAAATGTGGGTGGGTGTTCAAATAAACTTGTTTCCTAATATATACATCCACATACATGCTAGTTCTTTAACTATTTTATTTACTTTTTTCATTTTGTTATATGACATGTGAGCATTTGTTTATAATATTTAGTAACTTGCAGTAGATTGTATGTATCAAAAGCAATGAGATCAAACAATCAGATCAAACTGTAGTATCCAGGGTTTGATTCTGGGAATTTTTTTTAAATTATTTCTTTGGTCTTGTACATGAAAAACAAATACAAATGAACTTGAAAGATTTTGGATGCATATTGGTTTTTTAAATGTTTTGTTGGGGTTTGGGGTTTTTTTGGCAGGTTTTAGTACGTGCTTCCCAGGGAACTGTACAACACTGCTTGGAATAAAGGTGCAGACATACTAATCTGTGAAAAAGGCATAAATTCTGAATTAAAATATTAGTACTTAGCAAGTCAAATGGTTATTTTACCATTATGTTTCAGTTTATTAGTAGTTGTTGTTATGGCTGTTAGTGGTAGTTACAGTTTTACTTGGAATGCTTATAACATGCTCCCCAGTGCCACCATTGCCTGTTTCTTTTAGTGGCACCATAATTCACTAACAGCACAAGTGCTAGTTTACAATTTGTTTAATATTGTTATCTCTAAGCAGAATCTTTTAGCACTCAGTTCATTTGCTGTTAAATGCTGCTTTTGGGGGCTTAAAAAGTGCCTTGTTTTAAGTCTAATCCCTTATTCAAGAAGTTTCTTAAATTCTGCATTAAGAAAATTCCTATCTTCTTTCTTATGAACAAGCCATGAAACATAAACATCCTGGGCTTCTGTTTGAATGTCTGGTTTTTACTTCAGGACATGTGACATGAGTCATTCAAGGTCCAGTTCAGCTGTTACTATTAATTATTACTTTTTCTTGAATCATTCTCTTCTATAATTTATTAAAATTGTTAGAATGTGTCTTAACGGTATCTTGCATTTACATAAAGCTCTGGAGCCTCGGTCAAATATAAATGCTAATATAAATTAGCTTCTGACTCTGTTTGGAGACGTGATTGCTAATTCATGCTTTATTTACTCAGGAATATTAATCAAGTTTCTTTGGCAGAAATAGTGTATGTGTGTTTGTAAAGGTCATTCAGTTTGTTCCTAATGGTACCAGCTCACGAGATTTAAGAAGATCTCTCTCCTTCCAAGCTGCTCAGCCACACTCGCTACAGTCTTGCTGCTCCTGGGTGTTGTTACCCAGGAGTGTTGTTACCCAGGAGTGTTGTTACCCAGGAGCTGTGTGGAACCACTCATCCGGGAGGGATTCCTGAGGGTGTCGTGTCCTTTCAGAGGCCTGTCCACACTGCGGCTGTCCCCACATCGCCTCGGCATCCCATGGAGTCCTGTCCGGAGGGCGTATGGTATACGAAAATACCGGCAATGGTATTTTCACTGTGGGAATTCAGTTACAATCTTTCTTAGCTGGTCCCCAAAAACTCAGTCTTCCCTCAACCACTAACAATGCTCGTGTCCCCCTCAGGTACCTCATCATTCCTAAAAGCACGATGGCTGGAGTCACACACAGTTTCCCAGAAAAATTAAGACTTTGTGTTAGGGTGGGGTTGACTTTGTTTCGTTTTCTTCAGAAAACAAGAATCCTTGTAAACAGCTGTTCACAATTTCGCTTCAGAGCGGGAGGGTGGGGCCTGGCCAAGGTGGGCCCCGCCCGAGGTTCCTCACGCTGCTCCGCCCGGCCGGGTCGGGGCTGCTGCTCCCGCCCTCTGCTCGGGAGCGGGGCCGGGGCGGTGGAGCGGCGCCGGCAGCAGGTAGAAGAAGAAGGCAGCAGGTAGGAGAAGAAGGCAGCAGGTAGAAGAAGAAGGCAGCAGGTAGGAGAAGGCGGCTGTGGCCGTGGTCCAACGTGAGGGAGGTCTCGCCGGTCCCGTGGCCTGAGCGCCCCGCGCTGCCCGGGAGGCGCCGGGCGGGCTCTCGGCCTCGCGTGAGGCGAAGGGCTACGGGCCAAATCGGGAGAGACGTTTACTGGTGCCGCTGTCTGCACAGACCTGTTTCCAAACAATGCCATAAATTAACTAGCACAGTTATGAGTAAATGGTGTAATTTTCGATGCCTACTAAAGATTCTTTTCGGTTTGGATTGTTAGGCTGCACAGGTGGGAGCAATCTGTATCTTAATAAGGAGTCCTGCAGCAAATTAGCAATGAGAGGTGGAGGGTAACGGTGCTGCTTCGCAGGTGAAGATATCTATAAGAAAGTGCCATTGTGTTGGCAGAGCTTTTGTGATTTCAGTAAAGCAGTGCATCCTGGTCCAGTGAAAAAGTAATTTGGCAAGAAAAAAGGTTAGAGTTGTTTTATCTGGATTCTTATTCGTGTTTATTACTGTGATACCAGTGTCTGTCCCCTGGGGCAAAGACCCCACATGTATCTGTGTAATGGAAAAAGTCTGCCTTCCCACCCTCAGACATCGGGGGTTGCTCCAGGGTTTAGCACTGTTACACTGTGAGTAATGTAGAATCCATGAAGGGGGAGCTAAAGTTGATCTGGGAACAGGTAATGAGCTTTCAAGACTGGAATGATGTTAGGAAACATTCCTTATTCTGGGTTGAGCAATTTTTTGAAAACTTTGTATATGTTACTTCACTGTTTTAGAAATGAATCTTTTGCAAAGAGTTGCCAATTAAATAATGCATCACTCCCTGACAAGTGACACTGTGCTGTGGTAATGTATCATTTTCTTGCAGTCTATTTATTGGAGATTATCAATAAAGAGAACTCTGAACTATATATACTTCAGCTGTGCAGGGGCACCAGTTTTAACATACTGAAGTGTGTGGGCTCAAAATCACATGTGTACACTCCACGTGTAATCTGCATTGTTTAATAACTGACATGTTTCCTTTTAAATAAGCTCTTGGCTGAAACGGTACCACACAAAGTTGTTGTGCTCTCAGTACTCTGATATTCAGTCACTAAGCAGCCAGTTTTTATGGGTGAATAATGAAGCTTCAGCTAGCATGGGCGTCACTTCAGACTTTACAAATAATACTAATATTTTCCCTTTCTGCTGCTAGGATTTCTACTTCTGTATTTTTGTATGTATGTTGATATTTGTACATACTGCAACAGAGTGTGGTGTTCAAGTTGGTCAGGGCTCCTGAGGTCTGCTTTAACGCTTTCAGTTATCCCTGGCTTTGGTTTCTCTCTTGCCGTCATCCTTCTGTTCCTGCCTAGCACTGCACTCTCTTTATCTGTGACTTCACTCCCAGAAGTACCACTGGCCTGTTATTTTGTTCTCTGTTACAAGGATCTATGATCAGTCCCTTTCCTTGATTTTACTGGACATTTGAATCAGTAAAAACACAGCAATCTCCAATTACTGCAGAATTGACACTGAATTAAGTGCTAGGGGAGAGCCTCAGGTGTTAGCCATAACTGAAAAGATTTAGGAATACTGTTGTTGCCACTTTGAAGTGCGAGTAGAGCTGAGCTGCTGGTTCGGTTCCTTTTCCCTTGTTCAATACACCTCAAGGCCAAGGTGAGAATGCAGTCTGGATCATAGGATGAAAGGTGTGTGCCTTGTGTCAGTGTCTCCTGTATATTAGCTCGTGTTATAAAACCACCATGTAGTTGGATGTCTCTTGGAAGCACTAACTCGTGAAGCACCCATTTGTTTTGGTTTTAGGTATCATAGCTTGCCATCTGTTATTTCTTATCCTATGTCCCACAAAGATTTATGTACTCTGTTTATTAATATATCAAATTTGTACGCTCTGCAGCTACCCGTCCTTTTGTTGAATGCTAATGAGAAACATTCCATGTCCCCAAAGGCTTCGTATAAATAAAACAAGACACATGCGAGATGAGGTGCAGGACAGCTGCTCAGCACAGATGAAATAGATGTGAGATGGTTGCATAGTGGGTGGAGATATAAAGGGTACTCCCAAATTCCTGTGCAATGCAGTAGGACAAGTGGGACAGACAGCTGTTTCTAAAGAGGGTTTTATGCCTAGCATAGATGCAAAGTACATGAAATAAATTTTCTGAAAGCACAGGACACAGAATTGTTATTTCAGGAGGAAAATTTTAGGGAACAGTATGGCAAATACTGAGAAGCCTTGAGACATCCAGCCTGGCAAGCTAGTTTGTGAAAATTTGTTTCAGATATTTTGTATAGAAGCAGTTGGTTTTAACCCCTCAAATGTCTCCAATCCTTCTTATTTCCTTCTTGATTTCTTTGGGAAATGCTTTTTTCTTTTAAAGTTTTAAAAGTTCTTTCTAAAAGGTATTTTTGCCTTTGAACTTTCTATTGTCTTTCCTATCTCTTTCATAGCACTATGCCAAACACAGCTAAATTGAACTTCTGCAAAAAAGATTAATAAATAGCATTTGCACTCGTGTAGGTTGGAAGCTTTGAGGAGTTATGAGCTACCTAACTGACCTGAATACAAATTGTAACCCAAAATTATATTTTGCCTGAGAATAGGCTCTTTTAAAATGGAAGCTGTTTTACAAAAATAAATATGAATGGGAGAGTTGAATTTCACTTATTTTATTCCATGATGAGGGGTTCCACGAAGGCTAGAAAGGGAGTCAGGGCTTCGTAACGTTGGTGAAAGGAAGTGCCCTTCATTCTCATCTTCTTAGCCAGAGCCAGTGCATCTCAGGGCTGCAGAAGGGATCCTCCCAAGCAGAGGAGGATTGTCTGCAATATTCATATTCTCTAGACAGTTCCATCTCCCTGGAAGAATAAAAACATGGGGGTAATTTAGTTGCTGTGACTTTGAAAGGTTTTTGTTATTTCTCAGTGGCAGCAGTGAAGCATGATTGTGGCACTGGATGAAGGCTAGTTTAGTTTTTTCAGACTGCCAGCTAGTCAGATGTGCATATAACTGGTTAGTACACAAAATTACAGAACCATCAGTTGCTCACCCCACAACATCCGCAGCATTTGCAGTCCCCACAGAGGGTTCCAAACAGCCCATTCACCACCTGGATACCACAGAGCACACCCTGGATCAAACTCATGACCAGCAGCAAGGAGAAGAGGGTCAGGTGCCATACGACAATATTTTCGGGTGACTGACACTGGTTCCACAGTGAGTGGTCAGTGAGGTAATTCCTGCAGGAGAACAAACAGGAGACTGTTAGCTCACAAAGCGAGGGGTCTCTCAAAGCTGAGGAGTTGCCACTGTTGTCTTATGGCCGAGGTTCTGTTCACTTTGGCAAGAATTTCCATTGCCACACTGGTGCTACATATCTAAAACATGATTTCAGGTTAGTTTCTAGATAACTGCTTCAGTTGGATTTGAAAAGACAAGGCATCAGAAGGGAACAATTGGAGGCCAGTTTTTCATACTTTAAAAGATCATAGTCAAGCCTGTGCCAAATGGGTGTTATCTGTGCAAGCGTTTTGCCAGGGGTGTTTTTGCTGCTTTTACTTGATTACAGCATTTTTTGTTGAGGATGGAGGAGTAGTCAGGCATGCAATCCATTACCTCAAACTACAGTTGGGAACAAGGAAGTACACTGAAATAAAATCAAAACAACCGAATTACCAAAACTAAACCATCAAATGCTACAAGACAAGTCGCCTCTTGCCCACCATGCTGAAAAGAGCAGCCTTTGATCTTCTACATGCCTCATCTAAAAGGTCAAAGTATTTTCCATCATTTTTACCTTTGCATTTTGATTTAATTGTGAACTATGTAATCACTTATAATATTTCCTCTGTGTATTCTTAGTGCTGTTTTGTTTGTGTTCTTGTCAAGTGATTTCTTGACTACAACCAAAACTGTGTTTGAAACAGAGCACATTTTTCCAAAGGCTCCCAGAAAGAGACAAAGGGACTTGGTTTCCAGCCCTTGCTGACCCATGAACAGATAATGAATATCATACACCTTTATACTTCTTGTTTTCTTGTGTTTTTTTCTTTTTTTTTTCTTTTTAACCTGAACCCAGGTCTGCTCTCGATCTCTTCATTTCCAGCCTGGATTGATACCAAGAGCTGTCCTGACCTGGTGCAGGACCTTGCAATTGATCTTGTTAAACCTCATGAGATTCTCTTGGGCCACTTCTTGAGCTTGTCCGGGCCCCTCTGGATGACCCTGTTCTTCAGATGTCACCTGCACCCCTCACCATGGTGTCATCCACAACCTTGCTGAGGTGCCCTCAATCCCTTCACCTGTGTCATTAATGAAGATATTAAATAACACTGGTCCCAGTAGGGACCCCTGAGGGACACCACTTGTCACCGATGTCCATCACGATTCTGAACTGCTGACCACTACCCTCTGGATACAACTGTCTAACCACGTTCTTCTCCATCAAACGGTTCACCTGTCAAATCCCAGATCACCTCCCTGTCCTCCATGTGCCTTAGCACAGCTTTCAGGAGGGTGTGTTCTATGATCTCCCCAGGCATAGGGGTGAGGCTGACAGGTCGGTAGTTCCCAAGGTCCTCCTTTCTACCCTTGTTAAAGATGAGGACAATGTTTCCTCTTTTGCAATCACCTGGGGTTTCACCTGACTGACAGGACTTTTTGAGTATGATGGAGAGTGGCTTGGCAACTTCATCAGTCTGTCTAGACTCTGGGATGTGTCTCATAACATGTCACTTCTATTCATCTAGGTGGAATTTATCCCCTTATACTGCTTATCATCCCAAGAGTAATCTAGGAGGAGGCTGTGCATTTCTCTTTATTGGCTCCTCTGAAACTCAGTAGTTCTAGAACCTTATGAAGTGTTGGTCTGTGTTGCTGGTACTTCCAAGAGCTTCTGTATTTTAAGCAAACAGTGTAATTCCCATTTTTGTACAATGAATTTGCAAGTTGAATCATGTCATATACTTAAAATATCCTTTTTTTTCTGATTGTTTTGTCTTACCCATCCTTGAAAGGGTAGGTCCAGCTGGTTCCATTGTAACATATAGGGCCTTTGTTTAGGGCTACTGCTGACAAAATAAAGCAGTATCCAGCTCCCAGAACTCCAACTGCAGCAAATATTATAGAAGAAAACATCTGATGAAGAGAAAAATAATGTTATTTTTTCTTACTCAAAGAGTGAAATGCACCCTATTAATGTCAGTGTAAGTTCCCTAAATTCAGCTGTTAACGATCACTTAGTCAACTCCTGAATAGCTAAAACATATTAGTTTGCAATTGCATAATTAATGTGTAATGCATACTTGCATTGGTGTGTCAAAGTGTTCCCAGCAGTGACATCCTGTACCGTAGGAGGACAGGCCAGGCGCTGGCAGCAGATGGCACTGCTCCCCTCTGGGCCCTCCTGTCCAGGCTTCCCTTCCCCTTCAGCCTCTGTCTTTCTCAGATTACAAGCAAGACTGAAGCCTTGGACAACTCAGGGCGTTTAAAAAAAAAATAAATCTACGGTATCCCTTTACAAGTTACCTTTGATATCCTGGTCACATTTGGACCAAATAATTATATTTTTCCTTCCCAAGTCTCCCTTCAGGTTTCATATTAGTATACTTTTATCTCCTCACAAGTGCTTATCAGTGTCAGTTCTAGTAGTACAGTCGGGGTAGATTGGAAAATATGTCTATTTTTCTGGCTTTCTATTATAGGATTTTCATTTTTACTTACTAATATGTAAGTAAATCATGCAAAAACTAATGCCCTGCTTGAATTCTGAAGCACTTGTAGCCATTGTACTGGTCTGCAGTGAGTTGGGAATATAGTGCCCAACTACCAGAGTAATTTTTAAAACTGCCAGCACAAAATGTCTAAAGGGAACTATTATGCTCTGCAAAACGAAAAAGTGCAGATCTTTAAGAAATTAGTTTTAATTGTGATAGTAACTGAATATCTTAAGACAGAAAAATCAAGGAGGCTTTTTACTTTGTGGTGCCTGTGGCACAACATCAGAGGCATAACACAGTTTTTACAGCCTGCTATTTCCACTTCTCAGCACTCAGACAAATGGCAGGGCTGCGTGTCCCACGCTTGAGACAGTGTCTGTCTGGTCTCTCAATGACTGTGAGGGGGAGATACATGTATAATATTGGTAACAATTTAGCTTTTACTTCTTTTGCCATGTTTACTTTCACTTACCGCAAACCTCTTCCCACAGCTCCGATTACCACAGCATCCACAGCAATCATTATTCTGAAGGCCCAAAAATACCAAGGCAGGGAAGATCATCTACCAATAGCAGAAATACAGTTTGAATTGGGATTAATTCAAGTTACATCTTCTTTTAGATATAATAGTTCTATGTATTTTTTTTCTTATCGCTAGATTAAGTTACTTATTGCCAAACTGTTGGATGGCTTATTACTTATTTGTTTATCAAAGAGGAGTTTGCAGTACTGAGAAAATTTAACAATGCAAGTCACAGCTGGGGGTAGGGGGAAGGTAGGTATGTTTGAATTCAGGTACTTACCAATACACCAGATCCCAAGATCCCTCCGAAGTACCAGACCTCTTTTGTAATGTGTGCATTGTCTTGAGCCACTTTTCCTCCAGGGAAAAACAACAAAATGTTAGCGAGGGTGCAGAGCACAGCCAGAGGGATGAGAATGGTTCCCAGGCATTTGGCACAACCTCCCGTGCACATGCTTCTTTAAAGAAATTGCAAACACAATTGAAGGCAAAATAAGATCTCTCAGATGTTCTCAGAACTGCTTTATAAAAAGGAGTTTCTCAGTGTACTTTGCAAAATCCAGTTTCTGCTGTGCTGATAGAGGGGCTGAGCCTGTAGAACGCTCCTGTCAGTGTTCCTGTGTTCCTGTGGTTGATCCAACACACACTGTGCTCGTTATTTATATGTCCTTGCAGCCGTGATGTCAATTTTCTGAACGTCCATAAATGAAATTACGTTCAATGCAGCCTCTCATTTTACTATAACAACCTACAACCTCTGTTAATATTTTACTAAAATGGTTGAGACACTTCATAATCTGGACTCAGGTTATGGGTAGGTATCTGTCTTAGTTCTGGATCATCGTTTTTATGACACATGGTCCTTCTTCATACTACGAAATATTTCTTTGCAAAGACTGACATGAAAACACATAATGAGTCAGCTGATATTAATAACATACTCATAGTCCAAGTTCTTACATGTCATGAGATGGTTCTGTTACTGAAACAGTAGATAAACTAGCTGATACAAAGATGAACCATTATAGACTGATAAAGGTACACATCCACAAATCTGAAAAAGTTCTTGGATTGCAACAGCATGAGAAGCACCATTTTATTGATGTTAGGCAATTGGGCTGTGTCACAGAGTATGTGTTTCTCCATATTTGGGATTAAAGGATGATTTTATATATTTTAGTGATTTTTGGAAATTGTGCTACAGGATGGAAGACTGTTTGCAGGAAAGACTGAATTAGAAATGTTCTAAGATTTAAAGGCCCTCTTCACCAAATGTTAAGTGATATGGTAAAGATGACTCAAAACCTCAAAGTATTTTCTATAGATTGTATTTGAAATTATGGCATATGTCACATTTTAGGATATCTCACACTTTTTTTGTCTTTCATGGGAGAATGTTTCACATCACATATGCTTAGGCTTATTCAATAAAGGATAGCAAGGAATGAATAATAATATGCATTCTTTAATATATTAAGAAGACCAGAGGATGGTTTCTTCGTGAGGAGCACTCACTCCTAGGAACAGACATGTCTTTAGTGCTGAGTGAACTTATGATTTCTGAGGAAGTCACACTAGTTTACTTTGTAAAAGGGTTTATTCAGGTATTTATTAAGATGAATTTCGAGTGGATTGTCGTGTTTGCTTATAATGCAACACAGATTTAGTCAATGGGATGTTGGTGTGATGCCCAGATCTAGCAGAACAGCCTGGACAGTGACAGTGATGGTTCCTGGTGGACTGAAAGATCCCCACTAATCACAGTGCATTCCATGCTGTTTGCACAGAAGCCGGTAGCTGATGATTCACCGAACAGTTTCTGGGAGTTGTGCTGCATCTGTTTTTCTTTGCCTCACCTCATCCCCTCTTAGGCTTTTTGCTAGGAGTGGTGGAGTCTGTGAACACACGTGCTGTTTAGCACGTTTAGAAAGCATGGCCCTTTGCATCTCACCCCGCTCAGCCAGAGCAGCTGCCTCTGCTCGGTGCTGGGAGCTGCCCGTGTGCTGTCCTGCCCATGTCGTGCCTGACCTGGGCACAGGACCTGCCTGTCCTCCGCACAGAGTAGGCACCAACAAAGGCATTGCCACTGACTGCTGATTGATTGGGCCCTGAGGGAGAGAGGGACCTCTCGTCCCTTCTGTGTAACAGCAACATGAGCCTGGCCCCTGAGGAGGGCATTTTGAAATGAGCTCATGCTCATAAATTTGCATTTCATCCCAAGGAGAACACCTGTTTTGCAACCAAAGAGCAGAGAAACAAAGGCCTGACTGAGAGCACAGAATTTGTGTGGTATTCAGTATGATGTCAGTTGGGCCAATGTAAGGAGTTTTCATGGCTTTTGACAACAAGCTATTGCTTCTGTGGCAAAGATTCAGAACCTGAAAACTCTCCGTGTGTCACCTGATACATTAAATAGACTTTCATGACATTCCCATTTTTTAGAGAGCATCTATAATTTGCCTTGCATTTGCAGTGGCTCTATTAACAAGCACAGAGAAAATGTTTGCTGTAGCTGGAACACAAATCTTATTTGGCTTTCCCCCCCTTCTTTGTCAGACTAGAATGTGGCTTTTTGGCAGTTGTGAATCCTGGCTTGCAAGAAGGGGGAAAGCTTTAAATTGTGTTGCATCCAGCACCCTACCGTCCTGATTCACAGCAAGTGGCTCAAAGGCGGATGCTTCCACCAGGTTCTTGCCAGGCTTTCACAGCACTCCTGTGCTTTCTCTTCTTCCACTCTCCAACACCATCAGTGCCACTGAAGGCCACAGGCCCCTCTGTGCAACTATACTCATTTATGCATGGCCTTTTTAAACTATTGCCAACCTTTATGCGAGGGTTTAAGTTACACTTTTTCCTCAGCAGGGATGGTTTAAGGGGAACTGGCATCCAGCCTGATCTGGAAAACACCACTTTGATTGATTCAAATATTTCTCCCAGGGAAAAACGGAGTGGTTTGCATCCTCGATTCCTCTGAAAGGGGTTCTTTCCTTCTGTTCTGAACCCTTGTTTTTCAACTCTGGCCATTTATCTGGGAGGAGGACCAGTGACCCATTGCCAAGCATTAGCCACAACTACTTGTAGGGGAATAAATACTTCATCTTGGAGACTCTGAGGGCTGATAAGTGGGGTGGTGCCAGTCTGTGAATGTTGTGTCATCCTGTCCTATTGAACAGCATTTTTCTAGCAATTGTGGTAGCACAATGGAAGGCACTCCTTTCTGGTGTGCTATGGGAGGGTGCTTCCTCTTCTCCTTACCTCCTGAGTCATACAAAGCCTATGCTGTGCAGAGAAAGGTGAAATGACATATTTTCCTATGGAAAATAATAGGAATGGAAGGCCGCTCGGATAGTTTTGATGTAAGCAGTGATGATACCTTACCAATGTTGTATTTTGATGTATCTATTAATTTTTAATTGTAGATAGGTGTGTCTTGATTAGTTTTTATGTCAGTTACTGAGCTCATTAGACAGTTACAACTCAAAGTCATGAGTTCTTGCTCTTGTGATCTGTGTAGCTGCTTCCATATCCTAAATGTAGTTTGGATATCTGGAGCTTCATAAGGTTCTGTGACAAATACTGGTTCTCCCTTAAACTGAGCCAGGGAGGGTTTGGGTACAAATTTATGAGTAAGATGGGATTTACAGTAGCGTAGTTGAAAACAGGTCTGTTCAAGCCTCTGCTGCTGCAAGTAAATTTGTGTGTATATGTACTTTATAATTATATTTTATATATCTGGTAACACATTGATACCAAGCAAGAAATACAGAAGTTCCTGCATAAAATCCCTCTTAAAACACTTAGCATGGTGTGAGAGTTGCTTTGTGTTGTGCAGTGCCATTGAGGGCTGGAGAGAGGCTGGTAAACTGTGGACCAAGTTCCTTTTCTTTGAAGAGAGTGTGAATAAAAATGACCTGAAAAATGTCTCCCTTCATGTGACTCTAATCTTCACTGCAGTGAAGGATCATTTTAGTACAAGCTCTCCTTTGGAGAGCTCTGAAAAACCCTCCAGCTCTGATAGCTGTGTAGGGGTGTTCTAAGGGGACAGACCCCACTCCTCTTGCTGATGATCCAGCCACACTTTCCCTGTGGCATGCATGGATGGGAAATGCATATTGTCAAGAAGCTGAAAGAGTGGAGCTGCGTGTGTGCACAAGTAAAAATCATCATCACACCCGTATACACAGCTTTGGGAGAAATTCATCCCTTTCCTATTCCCAGACCCCTCTGTCAGACCTGAGGGTCTGGCTGTGTAGGAGACACCTTAGAGCAGAGAAGGGAAGATGCCTAAGGAAAAGCTAGGTGACGTGGGCTTGCCCCACATGCCAGGCTCCCCCAAACTCTGAGGGCAGACTGATAATGTACAGCATTTTCCTCGTATCTTTTTGATCTTAGATCTCTTCCTGATGTTTCTGTGCAAATAAGAGCTTATGACAGACAGAGCTTGCACTGGGTGGTGTTCTAAGTGACACATTGACATCACGGTGAATACAGAAAGGCCACATACACTGATGGACAGTGTTTAGGAGAAGTGGGCTGGAAGGCATGTTAGAACTAAACCAAGCCCAGATTCCTGTCTAGTGTGGGCAGTTCTGCTGCCAGTAGTCAGGATTTAGATGTGATTTCAGCTTCTAAGAAAGATAAAATTTATTAGGTCCTAGAATGATTGTCTGCTATAGGTAGATAATTGCCAGCTTAGAGTGGGAGATATTGCTCTGCCTCTCTTGAGAATGGAAATAGGTCGGATGAAGAAGCCTGAATTTTAATGTACTGTTCCAAGGAAAGGTTTTATTCCATGACCTCACTCTGATAGTCTAGTCCTTTTGTTTTAGAGAAAAGTATTTGAAATGAAGTTTTGATTTCCATTGGTGTTAGATGTATGTTTAAGTTAATTATGTTTTCACACAGAAATTTATTTTACTAATTGGACTTTTATGCTTTACTGGAACTCAGCTTTATACTTAACTGTTTTACTGTTCTGCGGTCATGTTCTGTTACTTTCCATTTTAGCTTCTCCCACTCACTGTTCACCAGCTTTGCAACAAATGCCCTTTTCTATATGAAACATTCTGTAAAGCTTTTAATAATGCCATTCATTCATTCTCCCCAAGGCATACTCTCCCCAATAACAGTAGCAAATAGGCGTATGGCCTCTAAGCAATCTCTGATACTTCTCTGATTTATATTACTTTGAAGTAAGTAAAAATGTGTATGTAATACCTCTTTTTTCTGCTGTTACATGTCTTGAGTCTTATGACACTTATTTTTGTTCATTTGCAGAAAAGGTGTTTTGTTATGTATTAGTCAAAATTGCATTTTTTGTAAACTGCAAGGTCTGTAAGAAAAAACAAAGGAACATCAGTATTTCTGTGGACTATCTAAGCACCACTGAAGTACTTTTAATAATGAGTACTGAGAATTAAAATTCCACTAAAATACTGAGGTATTTTCCAAAATGGGAGAAAAAGGACTTGTTTCCTGTAGGGCTGCCTGTTATTTATTTCTCTATGGGGTGTATGCACTCTATTATTTTGGTGTGAGTTTTTGCCAAGTCCCACAAATTATTATTTAGAGAGGTTATGCAGAGCATGCTGAATTGCACAACTGTCCACCAGGTACAATCATTCTTTTTCTGACTATAATTTAGTTTTTCTTCTTCCTCCTGACTTTACAAAAGCAGGCAAACAAGCAGGAGATGCCTGGGAAACCATGCCAGTTTCTTTGAGTTTGAGAAACAGATGAATCAGCCTCCTGTTTTTACCAGATGCCTTTATTCTTCCAGTGGATGAACTGATTCTGCTGCCTTGCAGGAAAGTGTCACAGGATGCTATCACTGCGCTTGCTTTCCTATAACTTCTTTCTCAAAGTGACAGTTTGTCACATCTTCAGAGGCTGGTAGCATTCATCCTGATTCAGTGTGTTTCTGAAGAGTGCAGATACACAGTGTGTCTCCATGTGTATTATCCTCCCCAAAAAACCAGTGCTTTTCATGATTTGGTCTGCTTTTAGTTTCATTTTCAGGCAGTGAAAGAAACAAGAAAATTTCAGTTGTAAGTAACATTTGTACAAGGTCTCTAAAGCAACTGAAAACATAAGACATTGAAATGTCTGTTGCTGGAGTGAAATCTTGGCTACTACTTGAAGTACATAGCTGCCCTCCCTGTCACCAAACCCTCAGTGCTGGTGCAGGTGGACATTGCTTCTGTCTTTACAGGGGTGCAAACATCAAGTGCATGCATGGCCTTAAGGGAAGATAGGTGCCTGAGATCAAGCCTGGGCATTCTTATCCCTTGCCACCTACCAGTTCGAAGAATTTGTTCATTCATTCATTCACCTTATCTAGGAACAACTTTTGGCCCCAAATGTAAAGCAGGAATAATGCTGGAAACTGCTATGGAGTTGAGAACACTTTCTAAACTTGGAGGAGATGGGAGCAGAGGAGAATCCAAGCTTGTTTATGATGTTACTGATAAACAGCCTTCCCTATATGTTGGCTCCTGTGGTAATGAGGAGATGTGAGCTGCACATCCATCAGACCAAGTCTATCTAGTTTCATCCCTGCTTTCTTGGCTTTATATCCTCCGTCCGTGTTGTCCAGGTGCTCCATGGAAACGACACAGTTGTGGCCCACTGGTTCTTTTGTTTCTCTTGCCCATCCTGCTCTAAGAGATATGTCTGCCATAAGGCATGTGCAGGGAGGCAGAATGAAGAAAGGCAGGAAGGCTGTCTTTTCTGTGGAAGTAGAATTGGATAATTCCTGTTTCTATTTTGGATCAAATCTGAATGACTGTTATGGTTTTGAATTTGTTCAAATTTAAGGGTTGCGGTGGCTCATTCCAATCTGTGTGTCTCATGTACTCAGGCACAATTCTGTATTGCTTTTGATTGGCAAAAAGAATGATGTTGTATATTCTGCATTCTCTTTAGTCCATCTGGTGTGAGACTGGGATGTTTAATGCCTCATATTTATCTTACTCATAACTACAAACATGCTTCCAGCTGGCTAGTTCATCTCCCATGCTGATTTCACAGGACGTTTGTTAAGAATGGGGTCAGAGTCCATGTTTATAATTTATTTCCTCTTCAGTTGTTTGCTTAGCTATCCTCATGCTGCAATTCTATTCAAAACAGAGATTTTCATGACTGAATAGTATTTTCTTCTATGCTGAGCTCCTCTGATAGCAAGAATTACATTCTGAAGGAAGCAGGTGGTTGGGTTTTAAGCTGTGCCTAGAACTCACAATTGTGACTTTCTCTTTGTTTTTCCAAAATTAGTAAAACATTTAATTTTTAGTTAATACATTAAGAATGTAGTAGCATACCTTGTACATATCCATGGGTCCTACAGAATTCTGTGGGAAACCTTGCTAGAGAAGAAATTATTGTCATACCAAAATCCTTCTTCATCCACAATTAAAATGGCATTTTTTTGCCCAACACGCTCAAATTGCTGGTGGCTTGACCTTGCAGTCCCTGTATTCCTGTTGTCAGCATTAGGCTCCATAGGCTTGTGGAGGGTTCATCCTTATGGGCAATATGTGACTACGTGTTAGTGGCCTTGCATGCAGTGGATTTATTCCCCAGTCACTGCTGTAGTGGAGAGCTGAGGCTGAGCAGTTTGCCTTTGCACTGTTGTAGTAGTTCACTGATTTCTCAGTTAACAAATAAATTAAAAATTGAGACAGATCATGCAATGGCAAGTCTAATTTTCAGCCAATTCTGTTAAAGTTTGTAGTCTTTTTAGGAGCCAGTTGCAAATGTGTAAAAACTTTCGTTCTTATGAATTGTATGTTGTTTATTGACAGCCCCATGCTATCCAAAGAAAATCCCATGGAGCAAGGACGAGACATGCTATGCCTGTTGTCAGACTATTAGTACCTCTTTTTTTAGCGTGGATTTATTAGCTAGAGTTTTGAAGGGAGGACAGGACACTCTTTACACCTTCAGTTCTTCCTGTGCTGTTGCAGCTTTGAGAGCTTACCTTGTTCTGTGTCTGCAGCACCCACAGGAGTGGGCGAGTGTTTTCCACCTTGCTCCCTCACCCTCCACTACATCACTTTGCAATCATGAAATCTGCATTAGGTTCAGCAACAAATTAGTTGCTCTGTAAATAGACATCCAGATGGTCTAAGGCAACTGTTTTGTATTAAACACTGTTTGTGCCTGGTAGTTATGGATCAGTTGTTATCAAATTTGCCAGGCTAGGACTAGAATTATACTGCTGGTTCCACTATCTACATTAAGCTTCAAATGATCCTTAGCACTGGAAATCTTGCCTCTGGGTATGCCCTGTCCCTCCTTACAGCATAATTCATGTCATTGTCACTATGCATATCTCTTTACACAGGGCTCTGTTGCTGAATTGTTACTAAACAAAAGGATATTCTAGCTATCCCCTCTTTTAGTTACACCTTCCTATTTGTTTTGCAGACAAAGTTAGTCCCAGTTTGAAACCGAATTAGCTGTTACTCCATCATCAAAAGCCGATACGCTTTTTAGGTATAGTGTGCCAGTATCCTGTCAAGTGCAGTTTGAGTATATTAACTGCTTCACTGATTTGTTTTTTTATTATACTCCATAGTTTAAAGTTGCTTTTAATTTCTGAGATTTACAAGGACCATTTCATTTTGTCAACATAGTGATTGAAGACATTCACATTTTGCTTTTCCAAAAAAATTTGACAGTCTGGATTGCAGAAGTGAAAACAAATTTTAAACTTACCTTTTAAATCACATCTTTTTGTTTCAAAACAAGTAAGACAAATATTAATTGCTTTGTCAAGAACAGTTTCCGTAGAGTTTTATAGATGGACCTTGTGAACTCAAAGTTGACACATACCATGAATTCCTTTTTACCACTTCAGGATTTAAACTCTATCATGACTTATGAAAAAGTGGTACAAGACTGTTTGCTGATGCATTTCTCACTAAAGCATGGAGTATACAAGAAGAGAAGAGCAGTTGTATTTTTCTTGTGTCATTGAAATGACACCAGCTACATTTGATGAGAGGAAAAGTGGCTTTACCATAAATAGGTTAATTAATGGAGGTTTTGCAGCAGCCTGTGTTAAATTGGTTTTATTTCCACGGCAACACTTTCTGCTTCCCAGATAACTTCGTTTTAGTAACTGCAAGACTGAAGTGAGTGGAAGATAGGCCTTTCTGTGTAATCTTAAGTGGGCAACTACAATAAATTTCCGTATCGTGAACAGATAAATATAGGCACTTAAACTTGTTGTGTAGGGAATGTAATGTTTCAGGTTGCTGAGAACCAAATGTCAGCAAAAGTAAACACATAATTGAGAGTGAGCCTGTTGATAGTGCTAGTTCATCCAGACTAAAAGCACATACAGAATCCCAGCTGCAGGGAACATAATGCAGTGCTCTTTTGTTTTCTTTCTGTTGTGAATTTTTATTGTGTTTAGCAGCAGGACTAGAGCTAGGCACCTCTTGATCTATTCTATAAAAAAACCTCTTGCTCCTCTTTCTGCTTCAAATTTGGTGTTGGCTACCATGTGGTTGGAAGGCCTAGAGAGACATTTACCAGGATGCAGTTTATTTAGGAGATATATCATGTATGTGTTAGTGGTTACTTTGTTTTCTGAAGACGTGGTAGTAATCCAGTTTGAATGCAAAACACTGGGTTGTGTGAAACTCTAAGAACTGCAAGCTCAGGGTTGGTTACAATTTTTTTTCTTTTTGTTTCCCAAACAGCAAAATAAAATTTGGATCTTTTGCACATATATCTTTCCTCAAAAACCTATAATGTACCATGTCTTACAACAATTTATGTGTTTAGTTGATTTTTTTTTCTTTTTTTTTTTTTTTCTTTTTTTTTGGTAAATGGTTAAAACTGTGGTCAGAGTTGACTCACCTGGAGTAGATTAGTTATCACTTGTGTTAATATTTAATGGTATGGTACCAGGCTGTACCTTGTTCCTTTCAGAACACTCCCATATTGTTTCAAGAGATAATGCATTTCCTGTGTTAATCCCAAATCCAGGGATCTGGGATTAAGCAGGCTGCATGACCTCAAAGGTGTACTGCTATCTTTGTGTAAGGGCTGCAATGAATCCTAACATTCAGAGTCCAAGAGCCTAATTCCAGTCTTATTCATAGTGATAAGCAAAAAGGTTGAAATAGATTGAGTTAAAAAAATCAAAATCAGTCTGGTTAGTCATCTGTATCTCTTTGTGAAAAACATACTGAGCCTTTTGAAGATGGTCCAAGGCCAGGGGACTGTGGCAGCTCTTAAGAGTTGATGCTTCCTTTCTTTCTTGTCTGCCCCTTAAGCTGTCTGTTCCACCATCTCCTCCTGTTGTCAGTGCCAAGGTCAGTTGCACCCCTGAGATGGGCTGCCTTCTGCTGCCACTTTTTTCAGCATTCAAGAGCAGGAGAAGTTCTGGCTGGTTAGCTGTTTCAGAGCCGCAGGTAGAAGCAGTTGCTCCCAGACACAGCAGATCTGCACTTTGACTTTGTCAAAACTCCAGCTTTTCAATGGCATACTTTTCTTATTTTTTTGTCTGTCTTCAGATAGAAGTCACTGAGGCGCATGATTTTTTTCTATTTCTAATTTCTATTTAGGCATCAGAGTAAGGGACCTAAAATTCAAGGTGCTGAAAGTTGCAATACCGTAGTTGAAAATTAGTTGAGTTTGATGTGTGAACTGCAACTTTCACCATGAACAGCAATTGCAGTGGTTGTATGTTTTTTCAGGATATACATGTAGCCCTCACCCAGAGATCTTCCTCTGTGGTTAGTGGTGTTGTGAACTTCTCGGTACTTAGTCTAGCTCGGCATTCCTTCACTGTTTTTGTACAGTCTCTGTGCTGTGGTGCTCACACAGGAACATTCTGTTTTCTCTGAAAACATTGTGCTTCTGGCTTGATGCTTTTCAGGACAAGTTCAGGTAGTTACTTTCTGTCTGAAGCTTTGACTTGTCAAATGACATTGCGTATCTGCCCTGACTTCTCCCTTGTGTAGAAATCACCGAGAGATTCACGTGCTTATTTGGCTGTGTTGTGCTGGAAGCAGTGCAGGAATGCATTGGGCTCTGCTTTTTAGATTCAAAGGATGAGAAATTTTCCAGTGTTGGTGGTCTGTACTCAGTGGCTATTTTCCACTTCAAAGCAAGAGATCATCTTAATACTGCTTCCTTAGTGGTGGTGCATTTCGGTGATGTTCATAACGAAGTGGAGGCAGGTGTTTTCACCACTTTTGCTAGTCTTTAAAAAGTAACAAATATGGGAGTGTTAAGATAAAGACTTTTAAAGAAGTGATCTCTGTTTTTTTGAGTGTTCCAATGGTGATCCCTGACAATATGCATTTCTGCTACATGCAAAGCAGTTGTTACAATGTAGTAAAAATAATGAGAAAAATCCACAAAAAATACAGTAATACTTTTAGTTCTACATAATATTCTGGGGCACATGATACAGAGTTTGCTCTCAAGTTATTTTTCAGTTGGAATACTTCTACTCTAAAGGTGTAGATATGATCATACATATATAGGTATGCCTTGTAAGTATTATGCTTGGAAAAGCGAAAGTGCATTTTTAATTTCTTGCTGATTGGATATTTGAGTTTTGCCTAGTTATACTTTCTAATATTCTTCATGCTTCTGAAGTCTTGAATAGTTCTGTTTTATAGTGAAGCTGTATAATGATAGTAGGGTTGCAAGAACTGTAGGAAAAGGGAAGGATTTTATGAGAATGCAATTGCTTGCATTGTCTTTAGCAGGCAGGTCAGCATACTCTGCACACCTGCCTCTTAGACACTGTATCCTGTAACACAAGGACAAGCATTCCATCTGTTCTGGGACTCCAGGAAAAAGTTATTAGTCGTTCATTCAGTGACACACCCATTGCTTACTAAGAGATATTTTTAGAAAGAAGCAGAAGTCCACAGCATGGCTTACAGAGACTTTTTTTTAAATACTTGGCTACAAGCACACCCATGCCTGTAGCCTTTACTCAAGGGAACTTTTTAATTACATCCATGGGAGATGTGCCCAAGTTGAACAACAGAGGACAGACTTTTGGGTGTAATGGACAAGTGTTTCCAGAGCAGGAAAATTCCTGTGCTGAGCAATACTAAAACCAAAACATCCAGATACACAGCAGTTGCTCTGGGAGCAAACATGAAGCTTCACTAAATTCTTGTAGACTTAGCAAAATAATTTCAGTTAGCTTGGTGTCAGGATGATGTATGCTGGAAGACGAATGGGAAGTGCTTGATCTGACATGGTCTATGGTGAGACCTTCAAAGGCACCTTGGACCTGGCATTGACTTCCAGTAGCTGCTGGGATCCCCATGCTGGAGCCATGGCTACTTTGAAGAAGGGAGAGGGAATTCCTCTGAGAATTCCTGGAAGAATTCCACTGGGCTGGATTTAGCTGGCTTCTTGAGTACATTGTTGGCCAGGAGGAGGAGAGGGCCATGCCTCAATGCAGTCAAAGGAAAGAGGAGAGTTTTGGAGATTGTGGCAAATCAGCGTACAGAGGTACATTTTAAAAGTGGAGCAATCATCACTGCTTTTGGGACACAGACGTAGAAAGAGTTGAGGTGCCCAGTTCTTAACAACAGGTTATTAAAATGCCTCCCCAACATGAGGAAAGTCGTCAGCCTTCGTCAACCTGACAACATGTTAAACCACATTTCTTGTTCCATGTCAGACCCCTTATCAGTAGACAGGTCATGCTGGTCATGCTGCCTTCTTCTGTGCAGCCTCAGATAGCAGAAGGTTTTGAGAGGCTCCTGGCTGCAGCAGAGCAGTAGCAGCAGCGGCCATGGAGCTGTGTCCTGGCGCTCAGGACTAGGGTAGCAGTTGTCCCACAAAGCAGACGTTCAGATACAAGTGTATTTTGCAGGATTCTGGGGGGGTCCTTTGCTTCTACTGATGTCCTCTTATGAGCAAGCGAGACTGGAGCTCCAGGCTTTTTTCTTTGATGGGTAGCTGAAAGGCAAAAACCCAGCTTTACATACTTTTTACATGTTTCTCACAAGCCATTTTGACTGTTACATGTTAAGTAACCTTCAGCTGCATTATGAAAAATGCCCTTCTGTAACTTAGTTAAGTTGAAATCTTTTCTGTGTGAAGGAGCAAGACTTTCCCCTATGTAGCAATAATGACACTATTATCACTTTCTTATATTGGATTGGACAGCAAATAGGATTCCTGCTGCAACTTAGTTAAGTTGAAATCTTTTCTGTGTGAAGGAGCAAGACTTTCCCCTATGTAGCAATAATGACACTATTATCACTTTCTTATATTGGATTGGACAGCAAATAGGATTCCTGCTGCAGAACACTGTGCTAATTTATAATGCCTATATCTTATTCTAAAAGATTGAATTAGAGAAGTGGAGAAAGACTGTTGGGAGTTTGTGTTATGAAGAAATATCTTCACTTTATTGATTTTAATATAAATTTTTAATAATGCTTTTTGTTGTTTAAAGGAGGGAGAAAAAACTTTTTTAGCTCCCTGTAATGTGTGAATGTTTGGGAGATGCCTGCAAGTGGAGAAAAAATCACAGCTTTGACCCTAAACATTTTGGACAGCTCTAATGTTAAAGGTATGGCTTTTATATCTAGTAAGAGGTTTCAAAAGCATGTGTTTTTCAAGTCTGACCAACTCTGAAAGTCTGACTCAGACACAGAAGAATGAATCCATAAAAATTTCTAGCCATTTGCAGTTCAGGAGAAGTCTTCCTCAATGCCTGGGCAAAGGCAAGACTTCAAGTAAACTGTACAATGAATAGTTTTCTATTATTAATCAAAGTGTGATTTTAGTGGAGAGAGGTTCTTAGTATGAAGCTGTTTTCGTTTTCTTATTGAAAATATTATGTTTTGCAAACTACAATATAAACTTCAAAGAAAATCTCCAGTATCATTTAACTGATTTTTATAAACAACTTTATACCATTTCAGAATTTCTCATTGCTAACCACTGCACAATGCTGTGAACAGAATGATGAAATTAATACTTCAAGTTGTGTGACTTACGTGTGGGTACACAGTGCTCTTTGCTGTGCAGTAACACAGGACACATTAAAAAGTCTGGTAAATCGAATGCAATTGTACCTTTGCTGCTGCTGCTTTCAGACACGGATCATAACACAGCTGACTCTGCATGTGCTGGCTGAGGCTGTGGAACTCGGCTTCACTGA
Organism: Empidonax traillii; assembly: GCF_003031625.1. NCBI lineage: Eukaryota > Metazoa > Chordata > Aves > Passeriformes > Tyrannidae > Empidonax > Empidonax traillii. The sequence continues at coordinate 459,802 of NW_020955527.1, forward strand.
TGCAATCTCAGTTTGTGCTGACCTGACAAAGGTTGGGCACCTAGGAAACCAGCCTGCCCAGATCAGATGCTAAGGAGTGTTCTCAGCTGATTAACTTTTAAAAATATTTTCACTTCCCTTGCGTGCTCTGTAGTATGAGGAGGAATTTTGTCATTGAAGATTTTAATCTGCCTCTGGATGTACAATGGTTATAAGACTTCTCTCAATTATTTACTTTGAAGTAAGTCTCTGTAAAATAATTTGGCTCAAAAATTGTTTGTTGTTATAACATTAGCTCTAGGGTTTTTAGAACATTAGTCCAAGTATAGCCATGTGCTTCTTAAAAAAAAATTAAAGTAGTTGGAAAAAAGCAAGTAACAATTGATAAAGTAGTAAAGCAGTAAAGACCTATTAGAAACAACTAGTCTGCAGATTTTAAATCAACTAAAAAGCATAGAAATGGAAGGGGTGCACCGATGTCTTAACCTAATTTTAAGCAAAAGGCTTGAAAGTATTCAATTAAAAAATGACTGCATAATGACTACATGATATTTTCCTCTTGCCTTACGGTAACTCTAAAAATTCTGCTTGGATAGTCAGAGACTAGTAAAAAATGAGAAAAATTTGGCTTAAACCTCAGCTCTCAGTCAGCACGATCAGAAAAGCATACGGATGCAATGGCACAACCTGGAGCTATCACACCTCTGTATCTGTAGGTGCCTCTTGGCGGCTGCTTTGTTCAGAACCGATCTCCATTGCTCGGGGCAGCACCTCCACTACCAAGAGCATCCCACCTGCCCTCTCTCCCTTGGGCAGAGGGGAGAGGAGGGGACCTGCCTTCAACCAGAGATGACTGCAGCTCTCCGCAGAGCTCCTCTGCTTTCTGGGGCACATGTTCAGGCCCAGAATTTCTGTCCCCAGCTGAGAGCTCAGCATCGCAGGAACTGTGCCAGTGTGTGTGGAGCAGAGCATAGAAGGTGGACCCTGCAACTGAAGCTCTCCAAATCCCCTCCGTGTGGCTCTGCTTCCCAACCAGCCAGCTGTCAGCACTGGTCTGTCTCTTTAATGGTTTTGTTTCAGTAGTGTGTTTGAAGGGCAGAAGTGAAATATTGGAGGCTGATGGGGCTTGCAGTCAGGTTTCAATTCAGTAAGGTCCATCCTTAAGATCTTGGAGCTAAAAGTCATCTTAATGTTTTGTACAGTGACAGCCTTACTGAAGGAACATAAGAAAATCCGTAAGCACAGTGCAGAGGTAGAAATTCCCATGTGTGTAAGTACCAGGCTGTGTTAGTCTGGTTTTGTGTACTTTAGATAGATGTGTTTACTTTAGTTTATTGGCAGGATTGTGTTTGAACTTAACCAATTACTAGTTATAAAGTTGAAATGTCTTATGGATATAGGCATTACAGGGCTATAAGAGGACTTTGGCTCCATCCAGTACTTCGTTTTTCGTGTGCTGACATCTATCATTTCAGTGTGTCCACCTAAAGCTTGGTGTGTCTCAGTTGTATCAGCTTATCATAGAATCATGGAATCATTTAGGTTGAAAAAGCCCTCTCAGACCATTGAGTCCAAGTGTTCCCCCAGCACTGCCAAGGCCAAGACTAACCCATGTCTCCAAGTGCCACATCCACACAGCTTTCAAATCCCTTCATGGATGGTGACCCCACCACTGCCCCAGGCAGCCTGTGCCAGGGCTGGACACAACATCTGATGAAATTTTTCCTAATATCTCATCTAAACTTCCCTTGACACAATTTGAGGCCACTTCCTTGTGATTTAGAGTTACTCCCCTTAAATTTTCTCCCGTTTTGTACTAGTGTGAAGTGTCTAGCCTAATATACAGCCTTTTGCTTTATTAAAGTGGGTATGGATTAGGATCCTATTTTTGTCACTTGCCTATATGAATATACTCCCTGGTTCCAATAGGACAGTCAAAAGATGGGGTGAGTTACATCTTGTAGGTATATAGTGGTTTACTTTTAATTGAGACAGAATTTATACAGGTTTTAAGTTTTATTTTCTGCATTTCAGAGCAGTAGGAAATCTAGTTATGAAAAGGTCTTCCCATTAGAACTGAGATAATTTACTTTATTGTGGTGGATCCCCAAGGCAGTGCCTGCTCTCTACTCAAGTGCAAGTGCACGGGCTTTGGAACAGGACTGGTACCAGATGACTGAGGACTTACACTGCAAGTGAGGAAGTATTTTTTGATATAATGTGTTCTAGTATGTGTGAAGACTCTTTAAGAAGGTGATCAGAGAATCCAAGCTGTACTATTCCTACAGGACAAGATAGTTAATTTTCAGATTTTTTAAAATACGTATTTTCTGTTCTTGTTAAGCTCTGCCTCGCTAAAGGAAATAATTTTTGTTTCCCACAAAGCCTTCTTTGTGCAACAGAAGTGGAGTTCTAGCCTCTTCTGCCTGTTTTCTCTGTCTGCAGAGCAGATGTGAGATTCCAGGACGGGACAGACTGACAGATGTGTGTTGGCCTGGTCCAGGAGGTGAGTGTGTTGCACATCTTCACCAGCCTCAGCAGGTCAGCCTTGTGTCTGTGCACAGCTATGCAAATGCGGTGTTGGTGAAGCATTCTTGGGGTGCTGTGGTCATAGTTGAGCCTTTTTTCTTTAACTCAAAGAAGATAGAAGTGTCTCCAGTGACTTCTAAGCTGCTGTGACACCCTTATCGCTAAGATAAAGTGACTCCATTAGCAGTGCAAGGTTACATAGCCCCTACGTATAGAACTCTTATCTGTAACCAATGGCAATCACTTTTCTTTTTGCTCTTTGGAAATGTAATTTACCACGTTAAGGAAGACCTTTGAGTTCTTTGCAAAATGAGCTTGTGAGCTCTAGATCTTCATTCTATTTTGACAGAAAAGTAGAAATGTCTTATGTTTCTTGGATTACTGTTTTATAATCTTAAATAATTAAAACCAAAATCCAAATTCTGCCTTGGCAACATTTATTCATTCAGAATCCCAGAATTATCAAGACTGAGTTACTAATGATAAACTTTAATAGAATCTTGTTGTTTATGTTACTTAGCAACATACTTGTTTAGACGCTTGTCGTGGTTTAACCCCAGCTGACAGCTCAGCCCCACGCAGCTGCTTGCTCACTTGCCCCTTGATGGGATGAGGGAGACAGTCAGAAGGGTAAGGGTGAGAAAACTCATGAGTTGAGATAAGAACAGTTTAATAATTAAAACAGTAATAATAATTTGTAATGAAAATTGGACGGACACTCATTTCTGTTGTGATAATCTTTATATATTCCTTGCAGGTTAGTCATAGGCTGGATTAATCAGCAACCCACTTAGAAAGTCTGCATATGAAAAATACTGTAATGGCCTTGTAATTGTAATGGTTTTGCAGGACACATCTTAATTTGCCTTAAGCCCTTTCTATGCCCCTAAGTAGTATTCCTTTAGTAAGCCCTATGTCTCCACTTTAGGACAGAGTGTCATTGATCAAAATCCTGGGAATCAATGGAGAGTTAACGCAGAAAACCCCAAGGTATTTTGCCTGACAGGCAAGTGCTACTGTTGATGTGGCTGCAGTTTCCTCAGACAGTGCCTGCCTTTTTGGAGGAAAGTACCCTGTGACTTAGCACAGACAGTAGGGAAGGGCTGTGGTGTTTTGTTTTTTCAGGTTTGGTTTTGTTTTGTTTTTTGTCCTCATCCTTAGTGGAAATTTCCAATATTTTTCTTTTGTTTCCTCTGACTTTGTGCTTATAGAGAGCGAAGAGCGGGACTACTTGTCTGCTGTGAAGATCTGTAAAAGAGGAAAGCTAGTTTACTTCCCTTTTTAACTTACAATTTATAAATTTCTTCTTGGAAGGGCTGTCTTTTGGAACCAGTACACAAACCATATCTGTCTCTGCCAAAGCCTTCAGCATTTGACTTGGAGGGCGCGATGCCTTAGTTCAGTTCCTGTTCCTGCAGAGTGCCTTGCGCCTTGCTCCTGTGTCACCAGGAGCTGTTACTGAGCACTGTTGTCCTTTGCCGTAGGCAGGTGCCTGTCACCTGGAAATGGTATTTCAGGAGCTGCTGTGGAAGATTTGAGAGCCAGAGGTCACGGGAGGCAGGGGCGCATGAGCGAGCACAGCAGAACCTGTTTAGTCACAGCCTAATTATCACTAGAGGGAGCTGATGGAGTTCTTGGGACTCAGCATCTTCTGAGCACTGGCAGAAAGTCCCGTGGGCAGGACCTGACCCCAGAGGATGCTGTGTGAGGGAATGCTGCTCTGGAATGAACACATCTCTAGTTCTGCACCTTTAACTTCTGTGTTTTGATGCACGAGTGACACGGCTACTTTTAGCTGCAGTTATAGTACAAAGGAAAACTCCTAATTCAGGAATTTAGTCTTTCCCCACCCTCCAAGCCAGTTGCAGTTCAGTAGAATGGCACCACATCTTTGAGTCTGAAGGACCCTGTGAAAGGAGCAGCCGCAGTAAAGCACTGTATCTAGTACAGTCACCATGTGGCAAACAGGTCTTTTACAGATTTACACACAATAGTCTCAGTTGCGTTGTTCCAGTATGTTACCTTAAAAAGGGACTAACAATTAAGTAACTCATAATCAGCATTAAATGGTATTTTCTTTTGCTTTTCTCTGTTAAATGTTGCTCAAGTGAAAAGGGATCTTCTGTGATCTGATTTATTCTTTAACCATAGTTTTTAATTGTGTGTATATTGAGTGTATAGTGGACTTCAGAGTGCTAACTTAAATGACGATAGGAAAAGGTTGATGGAAGGGTGGGACTGAAGTTTAGGAAATGATCTTTCAGGAGTCCTGTGGTCATGTCTGATTTGCTTTTCTGATTGTGATTCAGCTACTACCAGTACTGAAAGATAGGCAAGGACAGGCAGCATGCTGCAGTATCAGTCATGCTAACATGAAAGACACGTTCAGTTTAAACATTGCTTTGGATCCTTCTGCTACGGAATCAATACACAGACTGTTCTCAGCACTTGTGGGATTGTTCAGCAAGAATAATTTTAAGAATTTGACATGAACTTACTAATTGCTAATTCCAGAGACAAGACTACGTGAGCAATGCACGAAGCATATGCTAAAGAACCAAAATGTATAATGAATGTTTTGGTTTTCTGTTTTCTCCTCCCCCCCCTTTTTATTTTTTTGAGCCTGCAGATCTAAAATATGTGGTATGATAGGGGTGATCTTTTTTTTGGCTAGGTTAGAGCCTCACTATATGAGAAACAGTAAGGTGCTTGATGACTTACCACAAAAGCCAAAGACATAATCATGGTGTTTTTTGTTCCATGTTCTCAGCTGGCTGTCTTTTACTGGATGCTGGTTTGTGCGGGGTTGCTGCAGGGGGTGGAAAACACCAGTGGCACACAGCGAGTCTGAAGACTGTTCATCGTGCTGGGCTATGCAGAGTATGCTGAGCTAATGCCAATTTTCTAATCCATACAGCCATTAGAAACACACACTGCAGAGCAGAGGATGCTTATGATGAGGCAGTGATGGTAATGCCTCATGCTTGTTTAATTTTTGCCAGAATGTCACACTTTTAGGGATAGACTAGAAATAGAAAATGCAAACCTGTGTGTAAATAGTACACTACAAGGGAAACAGACTTTTGTTGGGTATTTTGCATGGCCAGGGTTTTGCCCACAGGCTGTGGCAGAAATAGAAATAGGATTTGTTTGTCCTATGTCCTACTTTTATCATCATAACACTGTTGTAAGAATTAATGAATGCAGGCTACAGCATGGTTTTTGTATGTCACCAGAAAACAGTTTTTGAAGTGGTTTATTTGATCATGGCATTGCAAGTCTACAGTCAGTAATAGTTGTTCTTAAGTAAGGTTTATGGGTTCTTCTTCAGAGGAAGGAATTTCTATGCACTCATTTAGTTGTAGCTCTGCCCTGATTGTGAGCTTTTGAGTCTCCAAACTGGTTGGTTAAATGTCAAAACTACTCTTGTTGCATCATTGCTGACTCCTTCTTAGGGCAGCATTATTATTAATAAATTAAATCTTCTCTGTACGTGTCAATGTGTGTTGTTGCATACAAGTGTGAGCGCTCACTCCAAGCTGACTTCTATGGTTCAGATCAGTTTTCTCTCTCAAAGTGATGGCAGAGATAGCAAGCAAGCACATGCATGTATGTGACAGCTGTGTAGGGAACAATTGCTCTCGTTGCTCATGGCAACAGATGGTTGCTCATACTCATTAAGTAGCTCATTAGTTCATCTGAGGAGCTGTGATGTAATTAATACAAGTGATCTAGAAACTTTCTTCTGTCTGTCGCCAGGAGACCATAGGCACCAAGGACTTCATGGGGAGCAGTTTCCTCTTGTGACTGTCCAGGTTGAGTTTGCCAACCAGCGAGCATTTGGGAGGTGGCAAGGACAGTCACAGCTACAGCATAGTGTTTTTGCAGATGATGGCTGGAAAACTGGGGCGATGCATCACTTGGACATGGAGAAATGGATGGGTCAAAGGGAGTCAGGGCTGCTCTAAGGTCACCAAGAGCTCTGTCTGCACAGCTGCCCATGAGCCTGCCCTTAGATTAGCCAGCAGGTGACTGCACGTTCTCAGTACTCTCCCAGCAGTTGTCTGAGCTAGTATTGGCCTCCATGAGCAGCCACCTACTAAACTGTAAAAGAACAGATGAGAATGGCTTACAAGGGAATACAAGTGGTAATTCATAACCTCTGTCAATACACATTGTGTTGCCCAGTCTTTCCAAATGCATCAGTGCAGCCCATGTTGTTATGGCTGTGTCTCACCTTCAGATGCCATGTAGTTACCACACCCTGCTAGTGCTTTCACAAGAAGCACTTCCCTCCATTAATCTTTTATGGATGGTGGGTGGGACCAGAAGTTCTCCAAGAAAAGTTAAATATTGAGCCTTTCTTGTAGAAGCTGTAGCATAGGGTGTCCAAATGGCGGTGGTATTAGTGACGTCCCCTTGATTCACATCTGACCAGGTTTTATAATGTAAAAAAATTGTATTTGCTTCAAAGCTTCATATTTGTTTCTCTCTTTACATTGTTTTCAAGGCAGTTGGAAAACATGTCGTGTGTCTGTTTCAGCTGTGTCTTTTGACTGCTGTTGTGTTTTTTAGAAGACTGTGGCCAGGGGTGGCTATAAGGTAAAGCAGTAGGACTGACCATATGGGGGGTTAGAAGAAACTATTGGGAACAAGCATGTTACGTTTTTCAGTAGATTGACATCTTTCTTTCCATTTTTTTGGCATCTTTAAGTCAGGAGCTTAGTTATATTTGCTTGGAAAACCCTGATGCAGATGTTTTATCCTTTGTCTAGTTATAAGGAATAAGAAATAATACTGAGGTGGGGGTTTTGCTTTATAGAGGGACTGCTAGATCCTTCTGTGCAAAAATAGCCTTGGTATTAGATGCCTCAGTAATTGGACAAGGCATCTAATTTTAGCCACTTCTCTGCATGAAGAGTTAGTGTCCTGCCCTATGCAGCGCTGTTCTGCTGACAGACTCTAACCTGCAGAGTTGATGACTTGGGGACACAAGCCAGGTGCTGTAATTGTTTATGAACCATCTTGTTCTGCCAGGGGAGGATATGGAAATCTTTGGCAATGCTCCTACCTGCTGGACCTTAGAGTGTGCCATCAAAATTGCTTCAGCTGCCCCTTTGATGGTCTTGTCCTTCCTGTACCACACTGCTATAGGTTCTTCTAAGCCAGAGATGAGGGCTGGACCCTAAACTTAGACCTAGGGTCTAGACTTTCGTTGTATTTAATAGCACTGGGTGACTGGATGTTAATACGTGTTCTTTGTCTGTGGTAGGCATCAGAGCTACAGAAATCATCCTGATAGAGAGAGAAACAGCAGAGTTTCCCATGGGCCATGGGGAAGCACATGTGAGGGAGTACGCAATTATCTCACCTCTCCAAGTGCAAACGCTGTGGTTCTTGTAGCAAAGATTGAAAACCCAATTCTGGTTTTGTTTGCACTACTGTAAACTCAGATGGTGCTGGAGCATACCACAGGCTGCCGTTTTGGGCCCTGCTCTTTCTCAGGTCTGTGAGTACATTTCATAGTTTAAAACCCAATATGCCCATGATGCATTCCAAAAATCCACTGCTGCTCAACCTGCCGAGCAGTAAAATTAGGATTTATGAAGCAAAAAGGCCCACAAAGTAAAAAAGCTCAAGATTTTTGAAATCTGTGTGAACTGCTATTGTATTTTTGGAGGGGTGTTGGTTCTAACTGCAACCTGCAATGCCTCATATGCTTTCTTTTAAATATAGAATTGATTTTAAATATAGGAAGTTCTTGATTATATAAAATTTTGTTTCAATCAAATGTTTAGAAAACCATTATGTAAGTTACAAATAGAAGAGTTTTTAAATCTATGTCCTAGTGACCATCTGTATGGTGTGGTTGTTGAGGTGGGGGGAAGGGTATTGGGTGGTGGGTTCTGTGGAGGAGTGATTTGGGTTTTTTTAATGTAATACAATAAAAGGACTTTTCAGTTGAGCAGCCATCTCCTTCTGCATAGGAAACTTGCAGGATAATGTTTATGCTTGTTTAAGTAATCAGAGGTGAAGTGCACAATAATGGCCAGCCTGTGTTTCTACAATTGGAGGATATTTCTCATAATGAAGGAAGTCTCCAAGGTCAGCAGCTACAATACCCGGAGAAGTTACGTCACAAACATCACAAGGCCACAGCTGCGCCAGGCTATTCTCCTTCCCCCCACCCCCCTTCGCCTTTTCTTTTTGTGCACTCTCTTTCAGCTTAAGTGTTGCTTACATCTCTTGCAAGTAAGTATACCATGGATTTGATTTGAGCTTGTGTTTACTGTGTTATTTAACTGTTAAACACCTGCCACCCCACCCCCCCACCAAAAAAAAAAGAAACCTGAATGAATGCTTTTTAAAAAGTCTCACTATAGTCTCCTGATATCCTGTACATCCCCAAAATCAATGTCTCCTTCTGTTTTAGCAATGAGAATTATGTTGTACCGTGATGATGGTAGCAGCAGCAGCACCTCCTGGATCTAGTCTGGGCATTTTAGTTACCTCCTGTCATGTGATGGCAGTGGGCATGACAGCTCATGCCTCTGTGTTGATCTGTGTAAATATGAAGAAGAAAACTTTGGGCTATTTTAGCAAAATTGGCATGAGGCAAAAGATAAAAGGCTAGGTCTTAATTTTTATAGGTCACTGTATCTCCATTTACTATGCGAATTAATCTTACTGGTACATGTAGTTTTGGAACTCCTGATACAATCTGTTTCTCTCTTGTCACTTCTTTGTGTTTCTATACATGATATTTCAGTGTAAGGACTGTCTTTTATAATCCTGTTTTTTTAAAGTAGTATTTTTCACCAGTGGTTCAGCTGTTACCAAGCCCCTTACCAAATGGCTATTAATCTAAATTCAACTTGTCTTGTAATGGCAAGAACAAGGACACTCCTTAGAGTGTCCTTACCTGTTCATTTTATTTGTTTTCCAACCTCCTGATGAAGTTTGTTGTTGTTCCATCAACAGGACAGCAAAGTGAGAGATTGCTCTACATACTCCTCATTGCTGCAGACCTTACTCTGTTTATACCCAAAACTCTGACTCAGTGCTGTTGGTGTCAGCTCAGTCTTTCCCTGGCTTCAGGTTGTTCTGAATCAGCCTATAAACCTAAAATTCAAAGCTGCTTCTAACAAAGAAAACAAAACCTTTTTTTTTTTTTTTTTTCCTAACAGAACTTGTGTTGTGGTTTAAGCCTGTTGTTCACATCTAATCATGTTCACCAGTGATCATTCCAAGCATCATATATTAGAGTGAAATTACCTAGTATTCAATATTTCCTTGATTGCATTTGGTTCATCAACAATTACTGCATTTAAAAAGGGCGGTGGCGTTCTGTCATCCCTGCTCTCTCACTCTGCAATTGGGAACAGTGCTTAGGAAGGGTTGTAAACGTCATCCAGGTAGCTAAGGTAATCCCTGGTATTTAAGGAGGTGAGAATAAACACTGGCCTTCTTTTAGGTGTGAACAGGTATGAGATAGGTTGGATCAGACTACTCAAAAAATTTGTAAAGCCGAGGCCATGTGTTTTGGAAGGTGTGCTAGATGTGTTGGTTATAAGTTGCTCATCCTTGCCCTGCTCTGCATCGTGGCCAACGTTTTACTTTATTTTCCCAATGGCGAAACAAGATTTGCTTCAGAGCATCACCTCAGCAGATATGTGGAGTGCCTTCATGGCATTCTAGGTGGAGGCTTTCTGGTAAGTAATGACCGAGTGGCTTCTTTCAAGTTTATTTTGGAGCTATTTGGAACTGCTCTTCCTTTACCAGTTGCGTTAATTTACTCTTCAAACATCTCATCAGCAGCCAACTTTGTAGTTGTATCAAAAAAAAATTAGCTACATTATCCCATAGGTATTATTAGTTACTCTTGGTTATCTTATCTGCAAGATTATGTCACTTTAAAGCTAAAAAAATCATAGGGTCTAGGTCACAGAATCCAGATGCAAGCCAAGCCTCTCAGCAGGTCACAGATTGCATAAAGGGTTAAATTTTATTTTTTTCATTATTATTATTGAACCATTGTCCTTTTGAATTTCCCTAACTAACTAGCATTTACTTACAATTCCTTAATTTCTGTTATCTGAGAGGCTGACATTTATTTCTCTGCCTTAGCTACTTATTGGACTTGGTGATCTAAGGGTTGGACTTGATGATGTTGGAGGTCTTTTCCAACCCAGCTGATTCTGTGATTCTGTTCAGAGGAATGGGGTAGCAGTTGTCAAAGCTTTGCATTTGAGTAGCGGCAGAGGATGAAGAACCAATGTGTTCATTATAGAATATCGTTAATCTGAAGCTATTATTTTCTACCTTTTCAGTTTTGTGGACCACATTGTAGCATATTTAACTCCCCTGACTCCAGCCTTCCTTTTTCATCGGCTTTTAAAAGATCTCAGAAAGAGGCTCCAAGTCCTTTTCAACCCTTAACATTCTGTGGTTCTATGATCTCAAGGTGTCTGCAAATCACAGGTTGAAAACAATTGTGCTCTGTGTAGTGAGGAGTTTACAGTGTGTTACAGCCCCGTTGGAACCTAGACTGGGATTTGCAAAGACTGGGCTTTACACAGAGAATAATACAAGTGAAATCAGTGGAACTGCTCCTGCAACCCACTTGTACAGCTTCTTCTGGACTTGCAGCACTGGGACTCAGCAATAGGTTTAAGTAAGGGCTGACAAGTATGTGTCTGTTCAAGTGGATAGTTCTTATTTTAGTTTCTTGTTAAATAAGTCTGTACAGTTTGCAGCTAACTTTATGCTTTCTTTATGATTTTCCAGAGTACTCCTGTGTGTAGATTCTTCATAAGTGGACTCTATTAAGTGCTGTTTGTGCTGGTGGGAGGATCCTCTTTCTAATCAACTCTGACTCTTCTTGATTTTATGCTAAACGTTCTGGAGTATGGATGATTTATGTTTCTTACTGATAGTTTCTGCTCTGTTACTTTGCGTTTCTGTCACTGGAAACTGGTTGTGAAAACTTGAAGAAAGCTAGATGTCTGTAATGAGATGTTTGCCTGAATTGGGCAAAATACTGCCAGACTTCCTACTCTAGTCAGACTGGTTTGTCACACAGGCAGTGATGACTGCTCTTAAGTAATTAGTGTATTGGCAGTAGCTGTTTTTTAAATAAATAATTGAAACATCTTGTAGGTTCATTTAGCAGGAAGTGAATACCTTCTTTTGCAAAGCATTTTATTTGCAGGATACAGCCTTTCATGTGAACAAGAACTTTTAAAGCTGAAATACTTTAAATGGATCAATACCTCAGCAGGCTCTTTTTGCACTGAAGTGCTGTGTATAAACACAGTGGCAGTAGAAATATACCTGTCCTGGGGTTGGGGATGTCAGTAGCAAGATGACTACTGTGTTAAATAGGAGTAAAGCTGAATCACCTGTACAGGCTGACCACCAAGAAGTAACATAAAGCAATGCAATGTGAGGACTGTGTTTTATCTGCCCTCTCAGTGCAACCAAAACGAGCAGTGTGGTGTGTTTGCTCCATACACAGGTTCTTATTCCAGCTGCAGTGTTCATTGGGCTGCACAGTGATGACTGCTGCGGGTGCTTTGGCCGTGAGGACTGTGGGAAGAGCTGTGTGGTAAGTGAACCTGTACACCCTGGTCCCAGGTAGTCCCAAACACAAGGTGATGGCTGTGATGAATACTCATGTTTGTCTGCTGTGCAGGTGCTGTCCTCAGTTCTGGCAGCCTTTGTTGGGATCCTTGGCTCTGGATACTGTATAATCATTTCAGCACTGGGCTTGTCTCAAGGACCGTATTGTTTTACCCACCTACAGAGAAACTGGATCTATCCTTTCACTGATTCCTCTGGAGGGTAAGTTGTCTGTTCTTGAGAATGTTATATCTTACCCCATGTACACATGGGCTTTATTCCAGTACCTTTCAGCAATATCCAGTAACCGTATATCAAGATTCATTTATAATTTTATACTTCTTGCTCACTAAGAACTAAACAAATGGCATCAGTTACCCACACTGCTATAATGTGAAACCAAAGCAATAGAAATATATATAATTATATTTATAGTATATATTATATACAATATGTATATATATATATATAATTAAATCTATCTATCATATACTGTTCATGTCCATGAACATCTCTAACAAAGTATAAAGTTGTAGGACTTTGAGGTATTTTCAAACTGTGAATAGTGGTTGTTATGAAATTTGTCATATGATTTGTATAAGAGTCTGTTTTGTCAGGCTTGCTTCTGAAGTTGCTTTATGTTAGCATGAAGTGGCACAATGGCTGACAGAGGTTAAGGAGTGTTTGGACGATACTGTCAGGCACATGGTGTGACTCTTGAGGATGGTCCTGTGCAAGGCCAGGAGTTGGACTCGACGATCCTTGTGGGTTCCTTCCAATGCAGCATGGAATAAGCCACTGTTTTTTCTCTTCCCGCTTGGAGTGAATATCCTTGATGCAGTTAAAACTAGGCATAAGTTGGTTCTAGTGTATGGTAAGCATCCACTCTGTTAATACGCTTTTAATTGCTGTGTACAGGTACTTGTTTGAGTATAATAAGTGGTCTGAATGTCAAGAACCTCAAAACATCGTGCAGTGGAACGTCACCCTCTTTTCCATCCTCCTTGTCTTGGGAGGAATAGAGTTCATTCTGTGCTTCATACAGATAATCAATGGCATTCTTGGAGGACTCTGTGGGTTTTGCCGCAGTCACGAGGAGGTAAGTCAGTCAGCTGTAGTTATAACCCTGCTTCTCAGATGAACATGAAACAGTATTATTACTGATGCTATTGTGGAGTCTTACTCAACAGTTACTTTTTATATATTCATAAGCAACAAGTTCCCCGTACAACTGGTTTTATAACCCTGCTGTGTTTAGCGTTTTCATGTAGTGTTTGGCCGCATCCTTTCAGCTGATTCCTCAGCTGTCACAGTGACATTAGTCTATATGGGAGCTAGGAGCTGGAAGGCTTTTGTCTGCCCAATGGCACATAAGATCATCAGCACTGCATAGGTGATATAACTGAGACACAGATCTCTTGGTAGTTGTGGTCTTTGCCTAAACCATGGTTGCACATTGTGGTGCTTGTTCTAATTATATTGCATTAGCCTTGTGTTTTGCCCACAGCAGCTCATAAACTACTGAGAATATGCTGCACGTAATGAAAACTGCAGCATCCTGGCCTTGCTTAGTAAAAGTAAGATAAGAGAAGGAATTAAATTTTACAGCTAATAAAATCTACAGACAGGTATGAAGGGTTTTTGAAGGTGGATTTTTTTGAGTGAGGAAGAGGAATTTCCTCCAAATTTCCTTAAAGCTTTGATAAACAGTTTGAGCATATTGCTAAAATCAGTATCATAGTGGTAGTGTTGGAATTGCCATGGCTTAACGTATGAACCGGATATAGTTAATATCACACGTTGTAGATAAGAACGTGTTTCACATTTTTAATTGACATAGTTGAGTGTTGGGACTTTTTCAAAGCTGTTACTGTCTTCTTCCTCCTGTCTTCCATGGTCTAACTGCAGTATAGAAGAGGCATGCTATGGTTGTCTAAATTTGGTCAGGTTAATTTTTTCATTTGTAGTTGGACACTATTACCATTCTTTCTATTAATATGTTAATATGTTTCTTTCTTTTTGTTCCCCCCGCAGACATATGTTTGCTAGAAACCTGACAATTCGTTGACGTCGGTGTGTGTCTATGTAATGTAATGCGTATTCTGTGGATTTTTTTTTTTTTAAACAAGCCATGCATACTGAAATACCCATTGTTGCCAAACTGTGCTGTTGCCATCAGTTTAACTGACTTGAGGCCAAGCCTTTGTTATTGGAGTCATGAGCAGGTTTTTCACTAACCTGCCTGTACTTAAAGTCAAAATGTATCCTGAATTTCTTCAGTTCATTTTATCTTAGTACAGGCAGTTGCCTGAGCATGTCTTTATTTATTTTTTTTTTTTCTTTCTACTGACACAACAGCTCTGTACTTTATCCTGCTTTCCCAATAAAGTTGCTCTTTCATTCTGATGTTGGAATGAACACAAACCAAATCTAGTCTGGCCTGGATATAAATGAATACTGGGTTTTGGGTATATACATGCACTTCACCTTTTTAGGATTTTTCTGAACTTCCCCTGTATTTCACAAATAAAGATTTGTATTAAAAATACCCATCAGGTGTCAATGATTCCTTCCCTGCCCGTGCTGAAACACTGCTTGCCTGGCCTTGGAGTAAAGGACAGCGGTGGCATGAGAATGTGGATATAATGCCGTCAGGTTATAACCTGCTTTTCCTCTCCAACAGGCTCTGCCGGAGTGGAACTGCTTTACTGCTTGGTTTGGATCATTTAGCTGAATCAACAAGTGTTCAACAACAGCTTTGTGACAGATACAGCTGCACATGTGGAATCCTGGTCCTGACTGGCAGTTCCCAAAAGGGTCCCCATGCAGCTGAACCTAGCTGTAAGTCCCCTCTGCCCTCCCAAGGGGGATCACCTTCCAACTGCTCCATTACAGGCCTGACACTATATGTGGGCCTGACTCTGTTTTTTACCTCACTTAGTAGACCCTCAGGCTTCACAGTGTTTGGGGAATAGAGTCCAAATTCCGGTCAGCAAAAACAGATTAATCTGAAATACCTGACTTTACCAGTAAGCAGCCTGGAGAAATTATTGTAAACTACTGTGCAGGAACCTCTGAGGTATAGCTTGTAGCATATTAGAGTGAATGTTTTATTACAAGTAAATCTGAATAATGGGCTGGCGACAGAATTGCTGGCAAGGTCAGTATCCTGCTGGTAGTGGCAGTTTTCAGGTGAAAAGCAAAATATGACGCGCCGTCTACTTCAGAGAAATGAGTTTCAGTTTTGGAATTTAGCTGTTAATGTTGTCTTTGAAAACAGGCAAGTTGATTTCTCTTTATGGGAGAAGAGGTCCCATGGGTCTCAGTGCATCCTTAGGCTATTTGTAACTAGGAGGATGGTCCTTAAAGGCAGCCAGAAACTTGAGAGGTATCTCAGGCTGTCCACACAGTCAAGTCTGCCCTGCACAAATGAGTATCTGAAAAAAAGAAATTAACTGTGAAAGCAAAATTGTACACACATATCCACAGCAGCAGAAGAACTCAAAGATGGGAAGAGTTTGTGTTCAGAATTGCAGGATACATGATTTTTGCAATAGCATTTATTCATACCTAAATACACAGAAGTAGTTGAGAGTCTTTAATGACATTTGTTTGTTGTGTTTATCCCTGTCTTGCCCTGCTATGGGAGGAAGGAAGGACAATATGTGCGTGCACATGTGTATACACACAAAATTCCTTGCAGCTGTGCCGTACGGTGTCTTTGTATGTGAAGAAGCACTATTTGAAAAAAATATCTGCAAGTTTAAATGGATGTGGAAGGAGAGAAGGGGAAAAGAGGATCCTCAATGGAGTCAGGTATAATGCCATGCAACTCAGAGATTTTTGCCTTTATGCTTGCATAATGGTTATTTGTCTTTCTGGTACACACAATTAATTAAAGAACTGAAACAAGTCTAGAAATTGCAATAGATAGAATGATTAGATTAGGACTTGAAACTTCAGCTCAGATCCAAGTAGGGCTAAAGCACAACATTACTACTAGTTATTTATGTTGTTATGTAAAAAAAGGCCGGTTGGATTCCTTTGTTGCCTGATGCCTAACACAGTGTTTTGGGAGATTTATCAACTACGTTGTGGAGAAACAGTTCATTCAGGTTGTACTCATTTCAGTTGGCAGTCACTTGTCCAGAGTAAACATGACTTTTCGGTAACAGTCTCGGCATCAACTCATAGGTAATGACAGTAACAGGAAAGCAGTGCCTGCAACACTTGGTAAGATATTTGAGGAACTGTCTTAAAGATTTGCTTAATTCTTAGTATAGAATGGTTGTTTCCTATTCTAGTGGTTTTGTGTGCGAGCAAAATAACCACACCATGATTTTGTGTTTGTAGATCTCAGTTTAAATGCAAACTACGTTGTGATGTGGACTGCTGTGCAGCAGAACGAATGCTGCTTCAGGCATTGTTTCCCAAGTTAGTTTCTTCTAATCAGAACAGCTTATAATAGAAGTAGCAGCAAATTTCATTATAAAATAAGCTGTTAACTACTAATTTTGGCCTCTGCTTTTAGGCAAAAATATTTCAGCCTATTACATAATCTTTGAGTTTTTAATAAAAGTTCAGTCTTGAAGATTTGATGTGTGTACTTTTACTGCAGCTGGTTTCTCTGCTATGTAAGGCACAGTGTCGATGACGGGAGTTCTGTCTTTGCCTGTGAGTCTGGAAAGGCAGGTTTGCTGCTACTTCTGATTGGAGGGAGACCTGAAAAAAAGTGTCCACAGTGATTAGAGGAAACATGAGGAAAATGTATTGTGACATCATTTCTTCTAAAATCAGCCTTCCTGCATTTGATAGAGCCCCATTTTTTTTCTTTTTTTTTTTTGTTCTCTGACTACAACTTTCCTACTGAGTAAAGCCTAAGCTGGTTCTAAAGTTACTTTTCTGATGACTCACAGGGGCGTAGACTGAAGGCTTGGGCCAAGCTGTGTTCAAACCACTCCAGCTCTGTGTTACTGGCATAGATATTTGGTTGCTCAGGGGTGAGGGAATGGTGACACGTGACAGTGGGGAAGCTGTGTGACTTTGGCTTTGCACAGTGCAAACAGCAGGCATTTTGAAAAAAAAAACAGGCAGACCTTTTGTCCTGCACAAGAAGTCACATGTACGTAGGTTAGGTCTGTAGCTGTGCAAGCTCAGCTCTAAGCACAGAATGAAACCATGGGAGAAATAGCAGGATTTGATTTGAAAAACAGTTGAGCCACATAATGCTGTGGGAAAGAGTAATTGATTAAAAGTGTGACAGTAAGTCTGCCTGGCAGTTTCTAACCAGCGTTATTTGGGCTTCTGTACTCTCTGCAAGATGGCCCTGACTCAGCCTGGTGTTTCTGCATGGCTGTCCCAAGTCAGGAACAAGTTCCCCCTTAGGGCTATGTTACTAAATCTGTAGTGTGAGGCAAAGTGTGGCTTTCTGTACAGAGACTGGATATTTATCATCTGACAGCCCCCTTCCCCCTGCTGCAGGGAGGCTGAACACCCTGCCTCTGTCACAAACTGTCTGTGTTACAGTTTGTATTCTGGGGTGGAGGAGGGCATTTTTGAGCAGTCACTAGGAAATGAGAGCTTTGAAGTTCCTTCCTGAGTCTGACTCCTAGACATATTTCATTTGGAAGATCACAAAGGAGGATCTTTGAGAAGGGAAATGGCTGCTTAAAGACATGTGCTTAGACTGGACAGTGAGTTTACATAGCGATATTTGTGTGTTGTTCAGCTAACTGTTAAGCGATTCTGTCCCTGGAATCGCACCTCGGTCACTGGTTCCTGTGAATATGAAATGACTGAATTAGGCTGGGGAGGTCAGAACACTTTTCATATTTAAAATCTTGCAATCTTTTGTTTGCTTAGAAGAGCAAGATTTCCAAAGTTCTTGAGAGATGGCTTTAGAGACGTGTGGAAGCTGTTTGAGTTGCCTGCTGATACCTCTTGCACTTTGGAGTATTGTTGTGAACATCCTCCTGTACTTCCCGAATGGGAAAGCTCTGCATGCAGCCAGTTACCAGCTCCCCAACTATGTGTGGTATTTTGAAGGGATCTGTTTCTCAGGTGTGATGGTAAGTGCCCATTCTATGGATTTTTAGTGAATTGTATTCTACTGCAAATAATATTGGGTTACTCTTCAGCAATGCAATTGTGCTTTTAAAGAAAATATGGATTACTTCGGCAAAATCCCTGTAGGCAAAAAACTCAGTCAGATTTAAAAAAATGTTAATATACTGAATGACAAGCTAGGCAAACTATTTAATGAAAGCTGTGTATACTATTTAATGTAAGTGATTTTGCAAGGTGGGTTTTTTTCTGCTGTCTTTTTGTTTATGCGTAATTTACGCTTGTATTATGGAGGCAGACGCTATGTTGATTTAGTCCTCTAGGAAAGTTGAATTAGAGCTCTTTTACCAAAACAGAATGAAACAAAACCTTCTCATAATTGCTCAGATGGTTTGAAGAGCTGTATGCAGTCCCATATTTAGAAGCCTGGATACAGTTCACGATGCATCAGGTGCCAGTGTTGTGAGTCTAAATACAGAGAATCGTCTCACTGTGATTGCCATAGTAGGATTTTCCCCATTACATTTGTAGTACGTTCACCTGCAGTAATAAACCACCATGGGGTTGCCCACTGTTCATGCTGTTCCCTGTGTTCATGAAGAGCTGTATCCTCAGGGACAGAAAGCAGTTATGTGATCAAAGTGCATTGCACACAATCGGTGCTTAAAAAGGACTCATCTGCATAAGTGAGGGGTTTTTTATGAAGATGCTGAACAGAGAGAGTTACCAAAACATGAGACGTTCTTCTGAAATTGTGTATTCTCCATAAAGCAGAAGAAAATCTTATCTTTTCTAGCAGAGGGAAAAAACCTATCAGATGGAGGATTCAAACATAAAAACAGTTGCAAATTTGGGAAAAAGTTGACTGCAACAGTGTTATGGATATTTTGAAGCATTTTTAGCCTTAGGATTATAAACAGTTTATTAAAAATGCATATATCATTTTGTTATAAACAGGTCAGCAGCATGCTAGAGGATAAAGCTGTGATTCAGAAACATTCCCTTCACGTATTTCCCTTTTCAAAGTAATGCCTCTCTGAGTGGCAATTTGTGGTTCTGGAGTCCAGATCCTATTTATAGAAACAATTCTAAGATCAAGCTGAAATAATCCAGTAGTCTGAGAAAATCAGTATGGATAGTCGACAGAGTAAACAAATGAAAGTCCAGGTTTTAATTAATTTAATTAACAGCTTGCACTACTGACTTTTCTAGCATAACTGCATTGGTAAGGAAGGCAATACCCTGATCCGACACAGTACCCATGTTGACAAGAATCTGTTGAACTGATGTGGTTGTATCAATAAAATATCTTTCCTTTCATTGATATTGATTCTCTTACTTGTGAACTTGGTTTTATTGTTTCAGGTTCACTGGTGTAGCTGTGCCCAAGCTCATAGCACTTTACTGTGATGGGAGACACTGTGCTCGTCTTTAAAGCACAAGACACAAGTACAGTGACAGCCTAGTAAAGCCACTCCGGCTCCATGTGTGCCTTGAGTAATCGTGCTCTCCCACAGATCAGCTTTAAAATCTCAAGAGAGCACAAGAAATGCAGTCCCTGCTTTCCATAGGTGAAGGATACTTCGGCATAATATCTGCAGTCATCTCACTGACTTTATGATGTCCTCTTACAGATCCTTCTTTTGACAGTAATTCTGATAACACTGGAGTGTAGCGTGTTCTATCGGTGTTGCCAGAGTGAGAGCTGTAACAAAACCTACAGAGTGAGTCTGTGTTTTATATCTGTGCATCTCCTTAGCATTTGTTTTGAGTGCCTTCCTGCTCCTGTGGTTCCAGCACATGCTTCTGCCCTCTCTACTGCTTCGTTTTCACTTCCTTTCAAAGAGAAGGATTCTAAATAGTGTTGCAAGGTCACAGAAAGTGTAGATTCTTCCTTCTCATGCATAAGCAGGATGCAAGAAAACTAGACACATACTCCCCCCAAATCCTTGTAAAATAAAATAAGAATGTAAAAGGCCCGAGTGTGTCAATAAAGCGCCCCAACTAAATATGCCTTTGCCTGTCTTATTTGGAAATTATTTTTTCCACGAATGACTCAATATATGCTATCCGGAATGCAGACTATTTGATACATGATTGGGTTTCCTGTTGTATTTTGGAAAAAATTTTTAAAAAATTGCAAGTTTAAAAAAGCTCACCCAAACAATACTGTAACTTGTTATGGAACTGTCTTAAACTCTGTCTTAATCTTTATTTTGTGTGTGTGTGTGTGCTTTTGCTATTCTATACCTGCTATTTTTCTTTTTGAATTTTGAATATTGAGAAAATCAAATGTGAATTTCAGCTAGGAAGTAGCTAGGCAGACTGAATGACTGTGTTTGCTATGGACACTGCCCCTCACAGTAATATTTCTCTCTCTTTACTCCAGAGTTTTATTTCAATTGTGCTAGCCCTGCTCGGAGTTGCTTTCTCGGGATACAGTTGCATCATTTTTACCCTGGGTTTGATTCAAGGCCCTTTCTGCAATTCATCAAGTGGATGGGATTATATTTTCAAAGACACTGCCGGGGGGTAAGAAACATCAGTGTAACTCTTCTGCAAGAAGTTGTTCATCAAGAAAATAGCCAGACACATTCTTCTTACTTCACACTAGTGTTTCTCTAACAGGTACCTCACAGATTACCCTGCCTGGTCTCGATGCACTGAACCTGCTAACATAGTCGAGTGGAATGTCATTTTACTGTCAATTCTCATAGCTCTCAGTGGACTGCAGCTGATCATCTGTTTTCTCAAAGTGGCTGCTGAGTTGAAGCGGACACTCTGTGGGACCTATTCTGTTTTTGTCCAGGTAACAAAACATCTGAGGTTAATTTCTTCAGCACCTCCAAGTCAGTTTAGCTACAGAAATAGTCCTAGTTGAGGACCTACCCTTTTGGTTTATGTATTCTCTGTGCTAGTGCATTTTTTTACCAGAGGATGTGTATTGATAATGCTTTTATTGTTTTTGATTAATCTGCTAATTCTTTGTGGTATACAGGGGTTGGTGGCTGCTCACTCTGACCTTTAAGGCTAGGACTGAGAAAAAAAAAAAAAAAGTGGCTGGGAATTCAGCACTGATGCCAAGTCCATTACTCCGATGTCAGCAGAGCACCTTTGCTGAGCACCTTTCTTCAAGCATTCAGTTTACAGACATTCTTACCATCATTGCTGTGGCTTTCACAGCAGTGATGAGATTTGCACTTCTTTTTTTATTTACAGGGTGGGATTCTCTGAAATTGGGAAGGAAATTGTCGCTGCTTCTCCCCCACCACCAGAAAAAGAGAGAGATGGCCTGTCCAATATCCATGGTGGTAGATTTGAGTGCTACAAAGACAAATGAAACCTTTCCCTTAAATCTTTGTCTCTCAAGCCTCTCTGTTTTGGATGAAGTTATTTGAAATGTTTGACATCTACATTTTATTTCACCTGTCCTGTTGTCCCTGGCAAGGATTCTTCATTTTTTTAACCTCCAAGTTGTTGTGACAATAGGGATGTTTGAATACCATGGAACTGCTTTTGTATTGAAATCACCTTTCTTTTTTTTTTTAATAAACTGCTGTAAACTGCTTTAATACTCCCCTCTCATTGCTTAGACTATATGGACGTTTGTGGTTCGGTAAGGACCTGGTTCAAAGCCCAGTATATCAGGCGGGGTTGTTAGTGCACTGCATGAAGCCATGATTTCCTAAATGACTGAGTTTTAGTTACAGACAGACCATGATGGCCATGGAGGGCAGAGCTTACCCTGCTCCTTCCATCTTGGACGCTCTTAACTGCAGAAACCAATTACTGAAAAAAATCTATAAAGTCTTCCTGCAGTAAGAAAGTTACCCAGTTCTGATTGGCAGATTAAATACACAGCTCTGAAGTCAGGTGTGCTATTGGCACATGTTAGTAGGTGCACAGGGTTTCTTTTCACTTTATACTCAGAGGGAAAGTGTTTTTCTTTTCTTTTAGTCAAGTACAGTGTGACTTGAGGGAGCATATGAGAAAAACTTGTGAGGACGCAGTACTTACTTATTAATGCTCTTCTAAGTGACCTGATGCCCTGACCTTGCTACAATGGAAAGCTAAAATTCTTGACAGAAATCATCAAATGAAAAAGAATAATCTGTGTTAAATTAGCAATTAAAAGGTACTTTTACTTTCACAGAGAATTACTGTTTCATTCCCAGTGAAAATTCAGGGATTCACAATGAAGTGGACATCTGGCTCATTTGCAGGTGCAGGGGCAAAATTTGCCTGTATTCAGCACTCTGATTTTGAGAGGACGAACACCCAGAGGAAAGAGAAATATGGACTTCAGACTTGCAGTAATGCACATGTCCCTATTACATCAAAACTAGTGGGATTCAGGTATATCAACATCTAATATTAAACACTCTTAGAAATGCAAACCATCCAAAAGTGTCAGCTTTGGGTAAGTTATTTAGGAAAAAATAGAATTTAATTCAGTTTAAAGACAATATTGAGATTTTGCCTTCATATTCCTTTATCAGATTGTTTTGAAAAGATGGTTTCTTCCTGTAGGATTTGATTTTATTTGCTTAGCTTCTATATTACGTTGCAAGAAGTAATAAAATAATTAATGATGTTTAAGAATGGGACTAGTCTTTTGGGAGATAGTTTGAGGTGGCATGGCTGGTCAGAGGTGCATGATAAAAAGACATGATTATAAAATGAGGACTGTCACTGCCTACTTGTTTTTCTTTAGGCTTAAATATGCAACATATTTATCTACTTAAATGCTAGTCCTACATTCTCATGGATTTGTGGATGCTGTTTATGGGAAGAAGGAAAAGAAAGAAAACTTAACAATCAATCCATACTCCTGCCAAACATCTTGGGGAATCTTGAGGATTTCACGCCTGCAAACTGTGGAACTGTCTTTGATTCATCCTTTTTTGTCTGATTGTGTCTGGTGAATTTTCATTTCCACTCTACCACAGGCATCTCCTATTTTAGGGGCTTGAATTAAAGAAAGAGATGTGTAGTTCAGTTCTTGGTAAATTTCCTGATCTTGCAACTCACTTTATTCATAATCCAGAATTTGGCATCTCCATTGCTGGGGTCACATTCAACTGTGACTTGACAGGTCAGCTTTTACATGCTCAGCCTATTAATTTGAAATTTGTCGTAAGAATACTAAAGGCTAACGGTTGTATTTCCAAATTTAACAGTCAGTTGCACGCAGGGCTTTTGGACGGAAGGCAAAGTTAAACTTGATCTAATCGGTGTAAGTCCTGCTTCAATCCTAAATATTTTATCTCTGACAAGAGGTGCTATGAACTGTGCCTGGTAGCAAAAATGAGATTTCTGTAAAGAATATTAATTAATTTTGACTTGAAATCTAGACATAACCATGTCTAGGCACCACCATGGTGGTGTTCGAGGCAGAGTGACCATCCAGCTGCAGAACACGGACCTCACCCAACAGCAGCAGGGCGAAGTGGGCGCTACAAGGCTCGCACCACACTGGAATATGAGAAACCCTTTTTTGCACAAGTGTTCCTGAACCTGAAGTGCGAGTGCTGCCTGCTGAAATCCAGAAGTAAAATGCCGTAGGCTGACCCAGAAGAAAGTTGAGTTTATAAACTCCTGCCAGGGAGGAGTTAATGCTGAATCTGACAGTAAGAGTTTCAGTATCATTTGTCTCCCACAGCCAGTGCATTTTGCCAGAGTATTAGGATGCTGTGTCTGGAGAAGTAACACCATTTGTTTGAAGACTGCAAGTAGACGTGGCTGTAGAGACTTGATTCTGACCACAAGTAGTTGTGGGCAGAGCTTTGTAGTAAAATACTGTGGAACCCCATCCACAACTTTGCATTTTGGGATATATTAATCCTTGTGTAGGTAAAAGTGACTCTTGCTGAAGTACTGTTTCCTGATTGCTAATTCTTCCTGGTTTGGATGGAGGAGTTTTCCTCATTGAGGAAGAATAGAGGAGGTGCCCCAGGTCTTTAAAGGGTATTTGACTGCAGAGATTTGCAGGTGACCAGAGCAGCAGCGTGGACAGCAGGAGATAGACACACATCATTCAGATCCAGGAATTTTTAAATGGTGGGGGTTCGATTTAATTTCACTGGGAGACTTCGTTGAGACCTTTTTGTCAGAATATTCCATTTTTGAGTTGGTTTGTTCTTTTTTCTTTCAAGGAAAATTTTTGAAGTAAAATATCAGCTTTATATTTTCAGTGCAATTTTGGTGATTTTCAGGATCTTCAATATGAGAAATGAGGTAAAGTGGTTTAAAACAATAATGGGATATTCATAACACCAAACTGCAGACTCATAATTTAACCAATTAAATCGGGTCTTTTTAGGTCCTGTCTATGAGAGGAGAGAGATTTCTTTTCTTCAGACACCCTCTGAAGAGAATACAGGGTTGGGAAGCTCAGGCACTTTGGTCCATTTTTTGAGTTCCTTGAGAATAAGATAATAGGAGTGTGTTTGGGCACACAGATATCTGAAAGTTTGGGGGAGGCACCATTAAAGGTGGGGATGGAAAAATGTTACCTTTCAGAAGTTTTTGCTATATCTTAAATAAGAACAACTTGTAGCTCTTTTGCAAATCAGGCAGGAGTAATTTAGAGGATTCAGAGGTCTGGGGAAAGAAATGCTCATATTTTTACCTTCAGATAAATGTGGAGATTTCAAGGGTATTGCTTGTTTGCTTTTCTGTCTTCCTCAATCCAATGGAAATCTGAACAAAAATAAACCAAATAGGCCACATATGCATGAACAACTTTGTTAGCTGAAAATTAAGTAATGACTTTGAATTTAAGTAGTGTAACATTTTCTCATTTTTACTTTAGTTAATTTACAGATGGATCACAAGCAACCTGGATAAGGTGATCTTTCCACTGCACCACTGACTGTCATCCATGGCAAAGAAAAAAAATTCCTACAGAAATCATTTTGAGCATGTGTCATCAACCCATGAAACTCTAGAATTTCATCATAGTTTTGGTCAGATTTCAAAATCTTGGCTTTGACCACACTAATTTAGACAGAAGCAAAGTCCTCCATTTAGTGCAGACATGTAGAAGGTTCCAAAAAGTGAAATTATGAAATTCAGTATTCTGACAGTGCCTGATTTTTTTTTTATATGAATGGTGATTAAAATTGGTAATTTATCTGTATACCACAGTCCTGGTAAATAAGGCTTAGATTTGTATGTCATGAAAGGAAAACTGCTGTACTTTAGTTATGTTCTGAATCTTAGTCTTCTATCCAAAATAATAATTTTTCTGACCAATATTAAAATAGCTTCAAAGAAGATTGTGGTTACTACAGGTATTTTTGAGTTGTCATACAATGCAAAATGTCATTTAGAATGACTGTGTCAGTGCTCAGAGCACAAACAAGATTTTTGAAGAATTCCCAAGTGACTGAAAAAACGTGGATTTTTTTAATAGAAGTTTACAGGTGGCTTTATATGTCTAAAGCTTCAGACACAACCATGTTGTAATGGATATATGCCGAGAAAAAGTGCCATTGCAAACTTCAGGTGGGTGGTTTTTAAACATTCCATATTAAAGTCCAATTTTGTTCTTATTTTTCAGTGAGACTAACAAAATGATTACAGAACTTGAATCAAGCAAAAGAAGCATTTGGCACTGAGTAGTGCAATTTGATAATGGTAACAGTTACGATTATCTGGATCTTACGATTTTAATTATTGAAGAATATGGCTTATCTTGTCTGCAACAGACTAGGAGGCAGATAACACAGGGAGGTAATGTTGTGAAATTTGTGAGCCTCATTTGAACACTACTAAAACTGCTTGAAAAGGGCATGCAGGCATTCCCCACCTCCCTCCCTGAATAGCTGGTTCTTTTCATCTCTAGCAACATGTGCCACACTTTGTGCTAAAATTACATTTCTGGGGGAAGTGTGGTGTGTAGTAGTGCTGACCCAGGCATGCCCTGCTTTGTACGCTGGTCTCAGTGACCCCAGTCCTCCCTTGTCTGTCAGTTTGGTGGTGACTGTGCAGATGGGAAGAGGCAGATCTGTGGAGCAGAACAAGCAAGGGGAATAGGCAGTTGCAGGGTTACCTTGGGCTCCCTGTGTCAATGCAGAGCAGTTACACGGGGGAAAGGTGTTACTTAGAGCTTCTCACAGTGTGCTTGAGAAGTTGTGTTCTTGTGGCATATTTCACAAGAACTATTTTCTCAGTAGTATCCAAGCTATAGAGATAGTCATGAAGATAGTGAAGAATGTAGTTAGGCTTAAGTCTGTAAATCCATTGAAATCTGCTTTCAATTCAGTGACAGGAGTTACAATCTGTGACGGTCTAAATGGTGATGTGCATGATCGCAGGCTGGCAGAAATAGAAAAAATTTCTTTGAAGATTATCTGGACTGACAAGGTTACCAGAATCTGTTGTTTGCTCTTGACACAGAGAGAGACATTGTGCAATTGGTTTTTATTGTGTTCACCAAAGCAAACAGCAGCAGGGAGGGGGAGGTAAGGAAGTGGGGAGTGGGAGACACAGTAGCATATAAAGGCAAATTGCACAGGCCTGTCCTGTGTTTTTATTTCACGTTTTTCACAAGGTTGAGGAATGCAAAATGAAGCTATTTCTCCTAAGCTGCTTGCTGTTTTCTTGCTGTTGGCAAGCTGGGGCAGTGAACCGTGAGTACTACTTGGGCATTACAGAGACTGACTGGAACTACGCACCCGGCAGTGCCAATGCTGTCTCTGGGCAGCTTTTTGCAGAAGAAGAGTAAGTAAAGCAGTTCACGCTGCTTGAGTTTGATTTTGTAGCATCGGCAGGTTTAGACACGGGGGCCACACTGAAAACCTGGTGAAGACAGTGAAATGAGTCTTGGTGTCAGTGGACTTTTTCATGGCTTGCTTGAGAACTTCATTCCAATGTTCTGCTAGTTAAAAGCATTGCAATATGTAGGGGGTGTGAATTTGTTGTAATGAAATATTTACTAAGAAGAGACTAGAAAAAGATCCCAAAAGTCTAATGTTTAATTTTGAATGTCTAAGATGCCAGTGCCAAAGAGATGACTTTTGCTGTTGTTTTTAAATGCAGAAGCTTGACAAATTTAAAACTTCCTTGCTGTGCACAGGTTTCCTTTTTAGCTGTTCATTTTTAGCAGGGGTGGTTCTCACTGGTGCAGCAGCACAGCTGGGTCCTTCCACCACAGTGGAGGAGCTGGGTAGCTTGTTACAAGGCAAGCAGGGTCCTGGGCAGACTGAGTGCAGTAAGTAGGCTGAGGATGAGTATCGTCAGGAGGAGGGGAGCACCCTGGAGGAAGGAATGATCAACAAAGAGAAGTCAGATATAAAAGGCATCAGAGAAGCATTTGAGAGAGAGAAAGTGTTCCTTCCTTCTATTTTTTCAGTGCATTTAAAATCAAATAGGACTATACCAAAATAAAAACAATGACGAGAGAAATCAGAAATTAGAAAGATCCAAAGCTGCGCTGCAATACAACGAACCACTGATGTTCACTGCTTTTCTCTGCTCTGTGATGACCTGCAGCTTGCTGCATTAATTCCAGGTTTTCAGTGGTTGTATGCCTGCAATGGAGCTGGTCCCTTTTTTTGTACTTCTCATTTTCAGGTTCTCCAGTTCTTCTTCTCCTGAGCCCTTTAACTATGAGGCTGTGTGCGTATGGAAATTGGTGATTATAGGGGCAGGGAAAAGCACAGTGCAGAAGAATACTCTTCAACTAAATGGTAGCTATTTAAATAGTCCAGTAAGAGCCATAACATATTTGATTTAGTTTGCATCTCAAAAGCCTCATGCACTCAGACTTCTACAAACTGAGCCTTTGCAACTGAGTTTATGCTCCCCAAGTTTCATGGAACCCGAATTGGCATTTTAATTACATTTCAGGTCTGTACTTGCCAAGGTACATACAATTCCCTCCTCACACGCCCAAACAGTACTCAGCCTCATAGAAAATACCTTGCATTTTTGGGCAATATTAACTTCCTTCACATGGCCTGCTCGTGGTTGTGCACAGTGCTGTGGAGGATGGGTCTTTATTTAAGCCTCTTAATTTAAACCATTGACATATAAAATGAGTATCTGACACTACAGATGTGTTTATCTATTTTCTTTACAGGCAGGCTGAAGTCTTTCTCAAAAGGGGACCACATAGGATTGGAAGCACTTACAAGAAGGCTGTCTACAATCAGTACACCAATCATTTATATGATGTGATAGTTGACAAACCTTCCTGGCTGGGTTTTTTAGGTCCTATAATTAAGGGAGAAGTTGGCGATTCCATTACTGTCCACTTGAAAAACTTTGCTTCCAGAAACTACACGCTGCATCCACATGGTGTAAGATATACAAAAGAAAATGAAGGTAGGCTTGACTCCATCCTGTCCCGCAATTTATCAAAAGTTAATCATCCATCTGAGTGTAAGTGATATTCTCTCATCAGAGAGAACACTGATCAAGTAAATAAAGATTTAAACTGGGACACAATCAATTTAAAATAGGAACTAAGAAGTTTGAGAATTTTTTCAAGAGTGAAACACAAATCCAAAAGTGACAATTTTAGATCAGCATTTCACCTGAAATAACAGTATTTGTGTTTCAACTAAAATAAGGGTATAAAGGTATATAAGAGATTCAGGCATGGATATATAAAAGAAAAATTGATGCTGTTGTAGAGAAGATATTGTTAACTGTAATAACATACAGTTCCAAATTCTTAACACTAAGTTTGTGTATATGATATATGACACATAAGAGTCTCTTAAAATGGAGAAACAGATACCACTTAGTAATTAATTAATTAATGAGATGAAAGTCTGGCACACTTCAAGATGTATTTAGGGGTGCCTTTGGGATTAGTAATGGCTTGTTCTTGCAATAGCCAGTCTTGCCACACTCAGGCAATGGGGAATTTTCTTCATTGGATGGCACCAGAATATTGATTTGAAAGTTTTAGTATTGGGCCTTAAAAACAGTGTGTGAATCGTTGTGAATATGATGTCTCAAAATCAGTCTTTAAAAATCTTTCCTTAGAAGAATTTATGAAGTATCAGCCTCGCTTCTAAAATTTTGTGAATTTTTTAATTACAACTAGTGTGTGTCTTGATATAGTCACACTCTGTGGGATCAGAACAGTATGTTATGTAGCAGTATACGCACTTTTGAGAACTTCTTTCTGTTGCTGTCCTTCCAGCAATAGCTGGAATATCCTTCAGGATACATGCAATATTTTAAAACAGTTTCCAAGATTAATATTTAACAAATGTTTTGCAAATATTTGAATTGTTATCTTTTTACCAGAAGTACATAGTCCTCTTCCGATAAATTAAGGACTAACTTTAATGTGCCATTAATTGGAGTACTCCTATGGACTTCAAAGGCAAATGAAGAGATTCCTAAGGAGGAAGAAAACATCTGTTCCCCCGATTTAAAAGTTGTGGGTTTTTAACCTGTATTCAGATGTTCAGTTCATTTTACTCCAACATGTAGTGAACTTGAAGCATAACAGGTGCTATCCTGACACCCTGTTGTGAATATGTTGTGGTAACAGTGGCTGTGTGGCATCTTCAGGTGCTTTTTATCCTGACGCCACTAAAGATTTGCAAAAGAGAGATGATGCTGTGGAGCCTGGAGAACAGTACACTTACACCTGGGACGTGACAGAAGATCAAGGTCCAGCTACAGGAGATGCAGACTGCATAACCAGGGCTTACCACTCCCACGTAGATGCTCCAAGAGATGTTGCTTCAGGGCTTGTTGGGCCTTTAATAATTTGCAGGAAAGGTAAATGAATAAGTGAGTAAACGGGTACATATCCAAGGTGATTGATAACGGTCATTGATAAATATCAGTGAAATAATTTACTGGAAGAGGAGAAGATTACAGTTGATTTGGAAATAACAGCTTTTGGTCTTCTCAATTAGTTGCCTTCAATAGTATAGAAAGTAGTTTGATTTTGTGTGTGACAGTGAATATAATTTGCAGAATATTTGTCCACAAATCCAAGAGTGAGATGTGTTCATGTAAGGAAGTATAAATACTGATGTAAGAAACAGATTTACGTGCAACTATTTTATACTATCTATCAAAAGGGATTTTTGTTTCCTGAGTGGGTCTGTAAGTTTATGTGTAAAGTCACACTCAAGAAAAGTGGCAAGAACATTGTCCAGCCCTACTGAGACTACAGTTAAAACTGACAGAAAATGTCAGTTACCAAGGATTTTGAATATGACTTTGAATATACTGCTTGCTTTTTCAGGTACAATGAATAGGGACAGTGATCAACACTTTGATGCTGAATTTATCCTTATGTTTTCTGTGATGGATGAAAATCTCAGTTGGTATCTAGAGGATAATATCAGGACATACTGTTCTGAGCCTTCCAAAGTGGACAAAGATGATGAGGACTTCCAAGAAAGCAATAAAATGCACTGTAAGAGAACATTATAATAATATTGCTTGTCATTGATATGGTGAAATAATGTTTTTGTGTCTTGTCTTTTATGAAGATGAATTGTTGATAATATTTTTTTTCAATCAAGGCTTTTTCTTGGAGGATTAAGAAAGATCCTTTTAAATTAAAAAAAGAATAAATTAAAAGTGATGGGAAGTATTGTACAATCACACCTTTGGAGTTGTGATGTGAAATTCTTAGGGGCCAAGGAGCTTTTTGCCAGTGTAGTTTCCCAGGCACTCTGAACAGAGTTGTGTTACTTTGTTCTGTTTCCTAATCCTGAGCTCTGTACTATAATAACACAGTTTAGAAAAGCAGGTTTTATTGTTAATGTAAACAAGAAAGATACCTTTGGCTCTGGCCAATGGAATTCCAGAATCATAAAGGTAGCTGTGCAGATGAAGTGTATATCTGGTATTGGCTCACTTTCAAAGGTGTGGAGCTTTCTTTTAAGCCTCTTTCTATTTTGAAGAATAAAGCAATGGTTGTACTATACCTGCTTTTGAAGAAAAGATCCTAAGGCCTGTGAAGTTAACTGTAATAAACAACATTTATTTTAGCCATCAACGGGTACATGTATGGATACCTACCAAACCTTACAATGTGTGTGGAAGATAAGGTAAAATGGCATCTTTTTGGCATGGGTAATGAAGCTGATGTCCATTCAGCATACTTTCATGGACAGACCTTAATAGAAAGGCATCATCGAGTTGACACCATCAGCCTCTTCCCAGCCACATTCGTTGATGCTGTCATGACACCAAGGAGCCCTGGGGAATGGCTGCTTAGCTGCCAAGTGAATGACCATATTGAAGGTACAGTAAAAGTTTCGGTGATCAGAATGTTTTTTAGCTTGAGCTAAAAGCTTACTGACTCACTTTGGCAGGGCTCCTGACTAGTTATATTCTCCTCTGGGTAACGAAACTCTCTTAGTAACTGAAACTCCTACAAGTACGTTAGATGGGCTTGGGCATGTAGCCATGAAAATCAAGCGAATTCTTACTCT
The DNA here is from genome assembly GCF_003031625.1 of Empidonax traillii. NCBI lineage: Eukaryota > Metazoa > Chordata > Aves > Passeriformes > Tyrannidae > Empidonax > Empidonax traillii. The sequence goes on from NW_020955527.1 coordinate 491,421, forward strand.
CAGGGAGCTGCAATTAGCACAGCTGCACTTTTGCAAGCCTCAACTTTGGACAAAAAACTAGCACAGTGTTTGCCTTTTACTGAGAATAACTAACTGCAATTTTCTGTTTGACAACAAAAAAGCTGGGGCTTGTTCCATTTTTGGAAAGGGGCAACTTCCCTGCAGACAAAGACACGTTCTGAAATTGTCAAATAAGCAGAGATGTTCTGTCTTCTTCCCTGTGCCTTCCTGTTTTCAGGTTTTGACAACCGTATGAGATACTTAGAAGCTAATTCCATGCTTTTGAATGATCTGTATCCCTGTAAGGGAAAGAAGTAAATTGTCACAAAAGTGGGAAAGAGTATAGAACTGAAAATCGTTCTCCAAGATTTGAAAATTCTAATATAAAAAGGATGATGTAACCTACAGATTCAACAGCACAAAGATTATAAACTTTGAAATAGTTATCACATCCAGCAACTTCCTGATACAGTTGAAGCATCCTGGGCACGACTTGAATCCTACAAATTGACCTAATGTATTGCTGTAAAAGGCCTCTCTTTACTATACTATTTGCATCTCCAGCAAGCAGATTTGCTAACAGGCCATTCCCTTAGTGTTCAGAGACCCAGCAGTTTCACAAGTAAGTTCTTGGTTAGATTTAGATGGAAGATCCTTAGTTTGGTAGCATCTGACCTTGGCCGAAGTGCTCATCAACAGAACTGCGTCCACCCTACCCTAATCTTCTCTGCTGTGCCAGTTGCAGCTTTACAAGCAGAAAGCCCTTTACCATACCTGTTTACCTGCTGTAGATACCACAGCTGGGTCTCTCCTAGCTCAGCTGGCATGCATTCTTTTATAACATTCATCTTCTTTGTTTGTGATTTGCACGTCCATCAGTGGTGTGGGAATTCTCCAGGGACAGCTGTGGGAAGAGGAGAACAGAAAACAAAAGTCCAATTCCTTCTCCTTAGGTTTCTCTACCTCCTCTTTTTTTTCCCAGGTGGTATGCAGGCCCTTTTTAAAGTAAAAGACTGTAAGAAATCCACACCAGATCACAATGAGAGTACAAAAATAAGACAGTACTTCATTGCTGCTGAGGAGATCATCTGGAATTATGGCCCATCTGCAATGAACCATTTTACAGGACAAGAATTAATTGTTGACAGGTAAATGCTTCTAATAAATTGTTGACAGGTAAATGGTTTTTTATTTTCCAAGCAGAATTGATTTAAACATGCTAAATAAGGTAAGACATATGGTAGAACTGACTTTTAAGCCAAATTGCTCGTTGTCCTTACCTCTGCATAAATATTAATGCTAGAATAAATATCAGACCAAATTAGATCTATTGTTTTCCTTGTAATCTTACTGTAAATTTTGCTGCTATGTTAGTCATTTCACTGGGATTAAGATTAATTATTATGTCCCATGTAGGCAGTGACCCCTGATGATTCAAGAGGGTTGATTATTCTGAGTAAGAGAACAAAGCTAGGAATTCATGCTCATGGCCTCACTGATGGAAATCACACTAACAGCATCTCATCTAGGAAACAGTCTGCACAATATAGCTTTGCCCTTTGCGCTGTGTTTACATATTTAAAACCTGGGTCCAATCCCTGAATACACTGATTCCTCAAATTTTTTATCTGTGAGTTAAACACCTCCTCCCCAAGGGACAAGGCACAGTGCATTGTTTGAATAGTGTTTGTAAAACACTGAAAGGTCCTTTCTTGAAGAGTAGAAGTGTAGATTGAATCTTCTCACTTTGTATTTAGATGTTACATATTCTTGGTATTTTTATCTGCTGTTGTTGGATTATTTATAGCATTTAATTAAAAGTAAACTCAAGGTTATGAAATGTTGACTAGAAATCATTGTTGATGACTCTCTTAAGCACACTGGCATTGTAAGGGCAACAGAGCACAGTGGCTTTTTCTTAAAGAGAAATTAGTGAAGGATAATGTATTCCTGCTCATATTAATGGGACTGCATAAAAATGTGTGACCAGACCACCGAATAGAGAGAAACTTGGCATGTCATACTTCAGAAAACGGGGTTGAGGTCCTGACTGCCTTTGGACAGCTGAGCATTATGACTTGAACTGTTTGTGTCTATTGCAATTTCTTTTACACAGTGAATCTCACATCTTTTTTGAACAAAGTGAGACAAGGATTGGTGGCTCTTATAAAAAAGCAATTTACAAAGAATACACAGATGATTCTTTTACTGAACATAAAAAAAGACTCGCAGAGGAAGCACATCTTGGGCTCTTGGGTAAGATAGTCTAAAATTTTTTCATATCAAAGATTTATGAGAGTAAACAGTCACACTAGTTAGCAAGCAGTGCCCCCACCTCAAAGGAGGAGCCCTAAGCTCTCCTTGCCTCCTGCAGATGCTGGTGCCTGTGGCTTCCCCCAAGAGACACCCCAGGGTGTAAGGAAGCTCTTGGAGGCAAAGCAGTGGTGGTGCCCAGCTTCCCTGTGGGAGCATGCCATGGTCTGCAAAGGTCAGGTTCTGAACCCCAAGGCCAGGCTAGGTAGTTCTAGTCCTATTGATAACCTGTCTGCTTCTGGCAGGTATTGGTGCTAATGTCTGTAAATCCCTTTCCAAAGGGAGGAACTGTCCTGAAAGTCACTGGGCCTCCACGTGAACCGGGAATAGTTGCTGCTGGGCTGCCACGTGATTCAGGCCGTGTGCCAGGGGCCATGCCACGGAGGCCTGGGGCATTCCCCTGCAAGGGGGAAAGCAGCCAGCCGCTGATTGCAGCAAAGTTCATGGTGACCTGTACGCCAGTCGATAGAAATGTCCTGTAATTAGACCGTGTGCTCTTTTCCAGGACCTGTTATCAAGGCTGAAGTGGGTGAGCGCATCAGGGTGACCTTCCGGAACAATGCCAGCCGCCCATTCAGCATCCAGGCCCACGGCGTGAGCTATGGCCGGAGCACAGCAGGGGCACAGTATGGCCCCGTGCCCAGAGGTGCGCCACGGGCCCGGGGGAGATGGGGGGGCACGGCAGCACTTGAGCATGTGCTGTCTCACTGTCCATGTGTTAAAGGGGATAAAGTAATGTTCACTTGACATAATTCCCAATGGTGATTTCTGTAGGAGGTACCGAATCTCCAGCATCTCATGTGAATCCCGGTGCTACGTTTACATATGAGTGGAATGTGCCAGAACATGTGGGTCCCACAGACCAAGACCCAGAGTGCTTAACCTGGCTTTATTACTCAGCTGTGGATGCGGTCAGAGACACCAGTTCTGGCCTTGTGGGTCCTCTCCTGGTGTGCAGGAAAGGAACTCTTCTTTCCTCTGGGAAACAGGTCAGTCAAAGTAGAAAAATGGAAGCATTTGCGTTGTCACAGCTGTACCTGCTTTCTCCTCCTGAATTGCACCACCTCCTCTCCATGTCTCAGTCTCACCCATGTGCTAAGGGGATTTCAAAACGTGAAGAAAGTGGGTTTGGTTTTCATTCTAGCTCCAGATAGAGAGTCACTTCATTGTGAAAACACCATTGTTGTGAGCAGCCGCTGGCATTCAAGTCTTAGCTAGGATGAGAATGTCTAGGAAAATGTAGAGATTTTTAAAGACAAATTCATTTTCAGAGGTGGTTCCTGCTGGTAAAAAGAGCATTAGCAGCAAATACTCACCAGATACAGCAATTACAGAGCTTTGAGGTGATCAGAATGAAGTATCAGTGTATGCATCTACCCTATTTTGTGATTTAAAAATTATTATAAGCAGAGATATTTTTTTCCTGACATTTTCTATTCACTCATGTCTATTTTCCTTTGTGCTATTTCTTCTTAACAGAAAAATGTGGACATGGAGTTTTTTCTACTTGCCACAGTATTTGATGAGAATCTGAGCTGGTACTTGGATGACAATATTTTGATGTTTACATTAAATCCTGATAAAACTGAAAAAGATGATGAAGATTTCCAAGAGTCTAACAAAATGCACTGTAAGAAAATTATTAGTTAGCCAAAAATAATGTCTACAATAAGGTTTTACCTTTATGATTTCATGTTGAAGGCTAAAAAAGTGTATAGTGGCAGAGATATTTCATTCCTTTCCAGTGGAAAAAAACCACAAAACGTTTCAATGCAATTCAATTTCAAGTAAATGTGGTAGTCCAAAGTACAATGCCAGCTGTTCAGTGTCTTGCATGGCAGTTTAGGATTTACATGGTTATGTATCACTTTGAGCAGACAGAAGCAGGAATTAGGTCTTCAGCCCATGTGCAACCTCTGTGAATGCAACCAGGCAGCTAGAGAAGACTGACCTCTGCCCTACAGATGATGTAGCTGAAATGATGTTTTTCACAGAATCACAGAAGAGTTGAGGTTGAAAGGGACCTCTGGAGGTCACCTTGTCCAACCCCATGCTCAAGCTTGACCACCCAGAGCGGCTTGGCAAGGACCACATCCTGATGGCTTCTCAGTACCTTCAAGGATGGAGACTCCATCATCTCCCTGGGCAGCCTGTGCCAGTGCTTG